>NC_088883.1:15871285-16088608 GCF_032884065.1 Artemia franciscana | reverse complement strand
AAATTTATCCATGGCCCTATAGGGTAAGGCTGAAATGTAAAGAGTTCTGACAAAGATGCAACACATCTTGAAGCATCTAGTAAGAATAGTAATTGGATTAACAATGCTTTATAACCACTAGGGTCTTGCTTCATCAAGGTTTTATCTGAAGCCAAATTAACAAGCTAAGGTCAAGTCTAGGGCATCAAAAGGATGAAACAAAGATTTCCAAGTATCTACCTAAGTTTTCAAAAGCATATTCAAACTCTTGACTTCCTGTATTAAGGCCTATGTGAATCAAATTGCAGGATATAACCCAACATTTATCCAAATAACCCTAATACGAAAAAAAAAAAACAAAATTAAACCTTACTTTTGCGTGGCTAGAATTCTATTTGTCAGCTTATAATTCTTATTTTATATAGACTTAAGGCCTTTTTTCGCGTCAACCAAAGAGACTGTTTGAGCTCAACCACTCGGTGTGGTTGAGCTCAACCGCTGTTTTCGCGTGAAACAGTGACAAACCAGGTTGTCATGAAAAGTGATTTTGCGTGAAACAATTGACTGGTTGAACTCTAATTTAACCAGAACTGTCATTGTTTTTAACCGTAGGGTTCTACCATTCATAATTATTGGTTGACCTTTTCAGGCGTAGATTTCGAAAAGAAGAATTCGTAGGCTATAAATAAGTCTATATAAAATAAGAATTATAAGCTGACAAATAGAATTCTAGCCACGCAAAAGTAAGGTTTAATTTTGTTTTTTTTCGTATTAGGGCTATTTGGATAAATGTTGGGTTATATCCTGCAATTTGATTCACATAGGCCTTAATACAGGAAGTCAAGAGTTTGAATATGCTTTTGAAAACTTATGTAGATACTTGGAAATCTTTGTTTCATCCTTTTGATGCCCTAGACTTGACCTTAGCTTGGTAATTTGGCTTCAGAGATAAAACCTTGATGAAGCAAGACCCTAGTGGTTATAAAGCATTGTTAATCCAATTACTATTCTTACTAGATGCTTCAAGATATGTTGCATCTTTGTCAGAACTCTTTACATTTCAGCCTTACCCTATAGGGCCATGGATAAATTTTCAGGTCAAACTCTAGTTTGGCTACTGTTTGCTATCTTAGAAATGGGTTAAGTCAGGAAAATAGAACTTCCAGTAATGAATCCAAAGCAAAAAATACGTAAAATTCTAGTTTAGCTAATTTTCATTATCTTGGAAAGGGAATAGGTTACAAGAATGAAACTCAGTAATTAATCCAGGGTCAAAAACACTCTGGGAAGGTACTGCCAGGCTTCTATGTCAACCCTTTTCTGATTTCTAAGTCTTAGATAATTGCTTACTCAAAAGGTCTATACCTATACTATTGAAATTTTGACAAAACAAGATTTACCTTAATTTTTAATTATCAGTTTCTTTTACTCTGGCTTTAGCTCTTAAAATGCAATTCCTTTTATTTGAGTAGCATTTTAAGCCATATCAATATTTTTTTTCCAAAATTTAGGAAATGTCTGCATATCTTTAAAACCTTATAAAGTGGATTGAGGAAAGCTGTGAAACAGTTTCTTTGTACTCCATGTAAGCAGACCTTCCCAGAACATACTTTAGCCTTTAGACCCATCCCTGAAAGTTTTTTTTTTTCAATCTCACCCCCTGGTGCTCTTTTACACATTGTATAAATTGTGAAGAAATGCCTGCCCCCTTGCTAAAAGTCTTAGAAGTATCTTATATCAAAATACACCTGATACAGTTTAATTTTTTAGAGATGACACAGAATAGCATTAAAGCTGAGTATTTGCTTTGCAAGAAATGTGTCCCTTCTGTTGTAAAGCATTTTGGATAGACACTAATCTAACCATGGACATATTGCTGTTGCAAATGGTTTTGCTTAAAATGGTTTGGAAAAGAAATAACAAATGTAAATTTGCTTTTTTATCATTATTTAAGACTAGAATATCACAAAGCTATGCAATCACATTGCTTGTTGTATCTTAAGTAAATACAATCCCTGATGGAGTTTTGTTGATACCTGTCTTAAAATTAATTTGTCTAAATAAAATATATTGTTTATGGGACAGTAGAGAAAAGCAACAACCATGAATTGAGTTTTTTTCAATATTTCTTTTTTCAAATAATAGTTCTCTGGTCACATTTGTGTTCCTTGCTAAGTTGTTGGCACTCTGGTTTGGGAATCCTTTGTCCAAGGGGTACAGGTTTAATTCCTGGCATTGCTAGTGTATTTGGTTTTTACCAGCTAAGTATTCACCATGCTAGTTTGCATCTTAAGTAAAGCAATCCCTGCTGGAGCTTTGTTGACACCTGCCTTACAATAACTTGTCTAAGTAAAATACAATGTGTATTGAAGATTAGTGAAAATGGCTGTAAATCCATCTTGTTTTTTTTCAATATTTTTTTTTAATAGTTGTTCTACTCTGGTTGTAATAATGTTCTTGGCTAAATGGAAAGCACTCTTAGTAAGAAATCCTTTGTCCATGGGGTACAGGTTTGATTCCTAGTATTGCCTGTTTATTTGTTTTAAATGGGGGTCAGTGATGTTAGACAGATCTAAACCAGCTCTAAATAGGCAAATGGAGAAATATGCAAAAGGTAAGCAGGGAGGGTGTACAAAAGCACAAGATTTCTGGCCCCCAGCCCTTAATTGCAATTCTTGGCCAAAGGGTCACAAAGTGGAAATTAGCACTGCCAGTTTAGACCTTGATGTGTCAGTGCTGCCATACTTACTTACTTGCATATTGGTGTTGAGTTTGACCACATTTTATCTTCATTACTATCTAAAATCATTTAGACATTCAGCAAACTGTCTCAAACCACAATTAGTATTGAATAGTTTTTGGGCCTTACTGACTTTCCCTTTATAGCAAAGGTTTATTGTTGTGTATAATGTAGATATTTTAAAGTAATCAATCATTAAAAAGTCCCTTTTAGTTTTATCAAGTTTTTGAGTAATAAACCTTTTTAATTACCTTAAAATATTTATTCAGGTCCTTTACTATTGGCTGCCCTTTATATTACAATAATGATTGAAATATATTGTGGCAACTAAAAATTTGGATAATCCAACCTATTTTACCATCTTAAGGTTGTTTACAAAGGTGTATGAAATATTTAAGTACTGACTTAGCTACAGAAAACCTCTAGATATAATAAAATGTAAGCAAGATGGCTCTTACTTTGACCATATCTATGGAAGCACTAATGAGAGAGTGGGTTATTTGATGCATTTGCAGGATTGATTGAGATGAGAAATGAAGTGTAGGCTTGATGAGAGATGGCTGGTGAATGTGATGAGGGATGAATGTTTTGCAAGATTTTAAAATTTTGGACAATGTCTCATGTTGACAGTAGAGTGCAGAAGTAAAATTTGGTAATTTTTTTTCTTTGTTTCTGTTATGTTAGACAATATTGAATATTCTAAAGTGAAGTTTCTTTTTTGTTTGGAATTGTGATGGCCCTAGGGCTTTAGTGCAATACAAATTACTAATGTTTATCTTAAATTTACCTTAAATCGCACTGGCCGGCGAATAAGGTTGGGTGAACATCCTGTAGATTCGCCGGTTGAGTGATGGAGGTGGAAGTGCGTTGTCTAGTTCCGTTGAGTAGATCCACTGGCCTCCCAGTGTAGTTTCCACTCCATCGCTGCCCAGTCTCGGTCAATTGCTTTTTTGAAGTTGTCAACAGTTTTGGACTGAACTGTTTCTTCACTAAGGGAATTCCACAGTGGAACAGCACGAGTTGAGAAGAAGTTGGAACGTTCTCTCCGTGAGCTTCTTTGTTGCTGGAGCTTCTTGGTGTGGCCCCGGGTGTGGCTAGAGAGCGACTTATTAAAAAGCCCTGGTGTGACACCATTCTCCAGCAGCTTGTGGGTCAGGATTGCATCTCCGCGTTTCCTCCTGTACGTCAGGGTTGGGAGCTTGAGTTTCTTGAGGCGTTCAGGGTACGAGAGGTTCTTACATTTGGTTGGTAGTTTTGTAGCCCTCCACTGAACGCTCTCAAGGATCTTCTTGTCCACGACATAGTGGGGAACGGCAAGAGAGACTCCGTACTCAAGTTGCGGTCTGACCAGTCCTGTATATAGCTTCCTGATTGTCCTGGGAGATCTACTGGTGATATTACGTCTGATGAGACCAAGGGACCTGTTGCCTTTTGCAGCTAGGTATTTGCTGTGACTATGGAATTTCATTTTGTCATCAACAATGACCCCAAGGTCTCTTTCTTCGGTGACAGTTTCCAAAGTTATGAGCTTCCCAGTACGATCTGTCATTGTATATGTCATTCCTGGGTTCTTAGGGCCAAGATGTAGGACTTTGCACTTTTCAGCATTAAACTCGAGGGACCAGGAAGAGGACCAGTTGTTGAGGGTGTGCAGATCTGCCTGCAGAGCTGCGCACTGTTGGTTGTTTGCGACTGGGCCAAACAATTTCGAGTCGTCTGCAAACAGTTTAAGGTCATTTTGCACTGACTGGGCTGAGTCATTGATGAACATGTTGAAGAGGGTAGGTCCCAGTTTAGTTCCTTGCGGAACTCCGCTGAGCACTGGAGTTGGGTTTGACATGATTTGATTCCCCTCCTCATCATACATCATCACCCTCTGTATTCTATCCTTGAGAAACTGGATAATCCATTCCCTTACATCTTGGTGGAGTTGATAGAACTCTAGTTTCCTTTCCAGGTACGAGTGTACTACCTTCTCGAAAGCTTTGGCTTGGTCCAGCAAGAGTACGTCAACTGGAAGGCATTCCTCAATCATCTTGGTGATTATGTCATATGATTGAATTAGGTTTGTCTCCACAGAGCGACCCTTCCTGAAACCATGTTGTCCATCGTATAACAGGCTGTTAGTTTCCAGATGTGCAACGATTGCATCATTTAAGACGCCTTCCATGACTTTTGATGGGACAGAAGTCAGGCTGATGGGTCTGTAATTCTGTGGTTTATCTTTCTGTCCTTTTTTGAAAACTGGCATGACATTTGCTGTTTTCCAGTCAGAGGGAATAGTTTTGGAAGCTATTGACATCTGGAATATTCTTGTCAGGGGTTCCGCTATTTCAGCTGCGGTCTCCTTCAGCAACCTAGGATGGATGCCATCGGGTCCCTTTGCCTTGGATGGGTCCAAAGTTTTTAGGCGCTTGTAAGTATCACAAGCTGTGAACTGGATCGGTGGCATAGGGTGTTTGATGTGGGTGGTTGGCATATCCGGTGGGGGGCATCCAGGGTCTTTAGAGAAATTTGATGAGAAGCATTGATTGAGGGTATCTGCCATTACCAATGGGTCGGTTATTCACTTTCTTTAAACAAACACAAGGTCTATGTCTCCTAGCTTTAACAAAGTCAAATGTAATTTTAAGACCAGGGATTTCAAAGTAGGTCAAATGAACTTCTGGTAAAAATGAGCAATTTATGAAACATCTAGATTAAAAAAAAAGTCGTTTAGACAACAAAGAAGACAATTGAATAAAGAAAAGTACCTTATATCATAATTGTTGTGTACCCTTAAGATAGAAATGAACAAAGCTTCAATTAAGATTCTGTTTTGTTTAAACAGACAGAAGGGACAAACCTCCAAGCTTTGACAAATACAATCTCACTTTGTGGCTCCTATCTTTTCAAAGGGGACTTTCTTTGGATTTTTTCTATCCAACTAAAACTGAAAAGGACAGCATGATATACAAGTGACTTTCCAATTACCCTACATAGCAAGAGAAAATCATTAAGTTAGGCTATGCTTTATCTGAATCCCCCTCCCAATGTGCAGAAATATGGCTCAAATTTCATATTTTCAATGCATTTAACATCCTGTCACCTGTTTTTCTAGTTATTGTTTGTCACATTTGTTTAATTTACAGCTACATGGGGTGAAGTTAGAGAGACAGATTGACAAAACAAATGGAAAATAGGAAATTTCAGCAATACATTTTTATATTGGGAGGATTGAGGGGTAAAGTAGAGCAAAGTTGAATATAAAATGTGTTACCAGCTATTATTCTAAAAATTATGAAGCATGAATTTTTTTTTATTATGTTTCTTTCTCTTCAGGTCCTTCTCTAGGGCTTTACCAAATCAAACATTCTATGCCCAGAAAAATTAGCAACAAGGTATAGTCTATATACAAAGGCTTATGTTATTTAACTATGAATATGGAGTTTATATGGCAATCAGGAACTGGATACAGGCTAAAGCAAGTAAAAAAGAAAGAAAAAACTTCCCTAGTTAGCTCAGGAGACTTTTAATAGATTACTCTTCAGATAATTGCCTATGATACATAATTTAAATATTTACCCCTGTACAGTAGGGCGTTAAAACAATCTATCACAATGTAAGATACAGTATATTTAGATATGATGCTGATTTACAAATTCCAGGATTCTTTGTTGTAGTTTTCATAATTTTGTTGATAAAGTTTTATATATTCATCATATTTTATTTTATGTCATTAACATTAGCCAAACTAAACTTCTCAATAGAACTTGAATGTGGTGGCTATAATGCACAAGTACTGCAAAAATCTTACAACACATTATGTGTTATGGTAACTGTTCAGTGAGAAAAAAACTATTTGCCTAGTTTAGCTTAATTTGTTATATTTTTGTGCTTATCAGAAATATTTTGTTAATTTTAGGCAGCTGTCCCCCCTCAAAAAATTCTTAAACATTTGCTGGTTTATACTTAACTAGTATTCTACTGAAAACAAAAATTAATATATATATTTTGTATTGAAGAAATATAAAGTCCTTTGGATTTTTTTTTATTAAGATTAAGCAGTTTGCTACTTTCTTTTGTTAGGCTAAGCCTGTAATAGTGCTTTATTGTGAAGAGCCAAAATTTGTAGGGATTGCAAAGGCTAGCCTGAACAATATGTTATTACAAATTATTAGGTTAAACTTCTGTTTGGTAAAATTCTATTTTAGATAAATTTGTATTATCTTGAAAAAGGTTTAGGTTAGGAAAATGAGGAAACTTTCAGGATATACATTTCCCTATATTTAAATACAAAACACTGATATGGCTTAAAATTCTACTCAAATAACAAGAATTGCATTTTCAGAGCTAAAACCAGAGAAACAGAAACTGCTAGCTGAAAATTAAGGTAAGATGTTGTTTTACCAAAATTTTAATAGTTACAGACCAGTCCAATACGCAAAATTCCAAGATTTAAAAACAGAAGAGGGTTATCACATAAGCTTAGCAATAGCTTCTCAGAGTATGTTTTTAGCTATGGATTAATCACTGAAAGTTGCATTCACCTAACATAACCCCAATCAAAGATAGCAAAAAGTAGCTAAACTGGAATTTGACTGGAAATTTAATCTATAGCCTGGTAGGCTAGTAGAATTCCAAATCAAAACAAAAAGAAGTCAAACTAGAATTTTATCCTCTGTTTAGGGTAGCTCAACAAAGCTAAAGTCTTATCATTTAGGACTTTTTCATAGATAATTTTGCTTTTACAGTATGAATACAACATTTTCCAATATATTACCTGAACAATTTAACCCAAGATTCCACTAATTCTGACCCTCCCTATCTCTTCAAATATACCAGAGAGTATGCTAGATCATTTTTCAATTCTCTCTGACCTCAAACTAATGTGAAATATGTCAAATCCGGAGGAAATTAAGCCAGTGCTAAATCATTTAATTATAATAGAATGACACTCTTAACACTATACGGATGTTTTATGTTTGAAATTTTTTGCCCAAACCGACAAGTAAAAAGTGTTTTCGCGAACCAGTTTTGTTTGAGCTCAACCATATGTAATTTTTTCCGTTTTTGCGTTAAACATACAAGCTGGTTAAACCAAAGCTGTCATTGGTTAAACCAGCTGGTTGACGCGAAAAAAGGCCTTTATTTATAGCCTACGAATTCTTCTTTTCGAAATCTACGCCTGAAAAGATCAACCAACAATTATGAATGGTAGAACCCTACGGTTAAAAACAATGACAGTTCTGGTTAAATTAGAGTTCAACCAGTCAATTGTTTCACGCAAAATCACTTTTCATGACAACCTGGTTTGTCACTGTTTCACGCAAAAACAGCGGTTGAGCTCAACCACACCGAGTGGTTGAGCTCAAACAGTCTCTTTGGTTGACGCGAAAAAAGGCCTTTACTGCGCTAACCATTCTTTTGAGCACGGTAAGAAAATCACTTACTGCGGTTACTGCCGGCAGTAACTATTCTCGTTCCCAGTGGGTTGGGCAGTAACCATTTTCCCGCTAGGAACGGAAATAGTAACCATTCGGTTACTACAGTAAGTCCCTGGAACACACCCATAGTGTTCCGCAATGGATGTCAATTCACCACTATCATCATCACGTAAACAAAACAGGCTTGAGA
The DNA here is from genome assembly GCF_032884065.1 of Artemia franciscana. Classification (NCBI taxonomy): domain Eukaryota; kingdom Metazoa; phylum Arthropoda; class Branchiopoda; order Anostraca; family Artemiidae; genus Artemia; species Artemia franciscana. Next base: position 16,080,273 of record NC_088883.1, on the reverse strand, counting down.
GTTCAGATTTCAATGACAAAATACTGCATTAACGAAACACCAATTCAGGTAATTTATATATTGTTCTTTTTGGTAACTTCTTCTGAAACGACTGGTAATTTTTGCGTTTAGATTTATGACTTCAGTCCTTAATATTTTTGTTTTTGACATACTGCACTTAATTTTCAACCACACAGATTATCATCACTATCACATATATTATGAATACATTTTTATTTGTCTTTTGTAATTACAGTAAATTCATACTTAGCCTATTCACATAATTTAGCTTAGAACAAAGTGAACACATTGCTTAATGTCTTTCTTTTTGCTTGTTCCAAATTCAATAGTTGTTTCTAGGAAAATTCCATTTGAGCCCTTATTTGGGCTCAAAACAGCCCAGAGCAACTTAAAGTTTAAAAATGTAATTTCTCAGGAAACTGTCTAGTTGGATAAAATTGACATTCAGAGCTGACTCAGGAATTGTCATTCTTATTTTTATTATTCTTAATATTGTTAATTCTCTCCTCTGTACTTTATGCACCTTGAGAGCCTTGTCTCTTGATTGTCATCCAATTTTTAGAAATAACAGTAAATAGCAGAAGCATTAAACATTTAATGCTCTACCAATGTCATTGAAAAACTGCACTAAGATGCAAGCAATCTCTACATTTTCAGGAACTGAATTAAATCCTCCAAGTACTAGCTGCATTGAAGAAGCTACATTCTTTTTGATAAGGAAGCCAAGTATATTTGAGAAATAACCATTGTAACTCAGGCAGATAAAAAAAATATGCTCTAAGTCTTCTTCCACATCAAAACAATAGGGATTCATTATATATTTTGGCTTTGTAAGTTCCAAAGCCAGCATGGTTTGATCTTAATGTAAATAGGATTCTCACTTGTTTTCTAGTTAAAGAGCTGTATACATTAATTCCACCCTCTTGATCCACATAAGGTCTAAAATGCTGTTTGTTCAAAGTCTTTGCACTATCTCCAACCTTTTTCATGATTTTATTTATTTTCCTTTGATTTTCTGAATGGTCCCATTCATCAAGCTTGATTCCTCATGATGTTGCCTCCTTTGCTAACTTATCTGCTAATTCATTGCCAGATATACCAGAGTGCAATGGCACCCATTGAAGATGTATATCATTAGTTTTACTTGCTTGTATATAAGCAAGATGACACTCCATTACTTCACTTTTGTTTGAAATAGATGGATCATAACTTGCAACTGCTTGGATTAAGCTTTTAGAATCAATACATATGACTATTTTGTTGTTTCTAAAATTATTTGCTATATATTGAAGTGTCTTAAGTAGGGCTATAACCTCCTCTTGAGATATTGAGAAATATTCTGGTAGTTGAAATATTTGTGAGACTCTCAGTGAAGGTATAACAAATGCTGCCCCTACCCTCTTACCATTTTCAAACTTAGAACCATCTGTACAGATAACTAGAAAATTGCAGTATCTAGCTTCAAAGAAAAAGTTGAAAGGAGTTCAAGGTGCTTTTACTGAACTAGCCACATTTCCGGATGTGTATCAAAAAATAATGGGAATTGCTGGTGCTGCTTTGACAAGCTTTCTTGTCTACCCTGCTTCAACACCCTGCTAGTCTTGTCTGCTTTGACAAGCAGTATCTTCACTGTTGTCTACCCTAGTAAACATGCAGAGTGAAATTGCCAAATTGAAAGAAAATCTTTGTCAGGATATTCACAAACAGGTGATTGAGAAATGTTCAGGTAACAAAGGCATGATCAGTGAACAAGCAATTAAAACTATTGTTACCAAGATCTATGATGCAATAAGTCTTGATTACAGTTCAAAATTTGCAAATATTGAAAAGACGCTCAAGGGGTTTCAAGCTCAAATAACAGTGCTAGAAAATTGCATCAAAATTCTAGAATACCACAACGACGATTTGGAACAGGAAAGAAGATCAAACATTCTTCTAATCCATGGACTGTCTCAGATAGGTGGAGAAACACTGCCCAATAGCATTCTAGAGCTATTCAATGCTAAGATAGAGATCTGTGTGCTTGCTAGTGACATCAAGTCAACTGAGCACTTATGGACTCAAGTTAGATCAGTGGAAACTGTTATCCCGCCCATTCTTGTCACTTTTCATTCATCTGAGTGTGCAAAGCGCGTGTTCATGAACAAAAAGAAGCTCACTGGATCAAAAGTATTTATATCTGAGTATTTAACGCCAAAACATAAGCAACTGCTGAATCTGGCACGTGACAAATTTGGAGCTTGGAATGTTTGGACTGATGGTGGCTGTGTGCTAGCCAAACCAGGAAACAGTTCAGCCATCTTGAAAATTAGGTCACTGAATGACCTGATCAGTAACCAGTACTGACATGTTGAATCCATCCTCAGTTCTTTTGTTTATTTGGGGTTGGCTGCTTTGTTTTGCTAATCTCGTGTCAAAAACTTTTTTGTTTGTTTTGTCATTAAGATATCAAAAAGTTTGCACTATTGAGCATACTAGAGTATTATCATAAATAGTATGACTGACAGGCTTTCAGACTTAGAAAGTAATCGGCTGTCTGTTGATCAATTATTATCCACCCCTATTGCAAATGATAGTTTAAGTGAAGGAAATAATACTCAAGCAATGAAAGCTAGTAATTTTTTGGATAGTCAGTGAAGAAATGGTTGGTCAAAGAAGATACTGTTTTTGCATTTTGGAATTGCCAAGGCCTTAAGACTGCATACCCTACACTGTGTAACATATTAAGTGATATGCAAGAAGCACTGTTAGTAATAGGACTATGTGAGATGTTTGTATCAAATAGGGATAATTTTTCAGTGTGGGATTTCCAGTTTCCAGGATATGTTAGTGAAAGAAAAGAATGACAGGTTATGGAGTGAGGCGGTCTGGCTTTGTTGATAAAGGAAGGATCCGTTGATTTTTGAATTTAAAAAAGAGGGAATAGTTGTGGGAAAAGTCAAAGTCATGGCCACTTGTAGAAAAAAGCCAAGACAGATTGTTGAATTAAGTGGGCAGCCCAGTCAAGGGTTAATTTTATCCCTTTGAGATCCTTCTGTTGGTAAGGGAGGATCTCTCACTTTGGCTTGAAGGAAGACTTGAGACTCTTTTTATTGAAATAGAAGATAAATTTGATAAAAATGTAGTTGTTGGTTTAGTTTATAAGACACCTTCATTTAATGAGGATGTTTTTATTGAGGAAATGGAGCATTTAATGGAGAAATTTAGTAATGATCATAAATATAAAGTAGTAATGGGGGATTTCAATATTGACCTCCTTAAAAGTACAAGCTGCCTAGATTTTCGTAACTCTATGATTTCATCATTCCAGTACCCCCTGGTAACTATTCCTACACGAGTAACTGATAAGTCTGTGACTCTTATCAATAATATATTTGTGGATGGAAAGCTGCTTGAAAGTTCGTATGCTGATGTTCTACTCATGGATGAATCCAACCATCTTTTTCTTCTTAGTAAAATGAAAAAATCTTACAGGATTATAAATAAGAGTGGTCAAATAAATAAAACATATTTTCGTGATTTAAGAAAAGATGGTTTAAAAAAATTTGAGAGAGAAATGGATGATGCAGATTTTACTCCAGTTTTTGAAGAAGATAACCCGTCAGTTGTGTATGATATTTTTGTTGCAATATTTACAAAGATATTGAATGATACGTGTCCTCTAAGAAGACTTAAAAGAGGTAGTATAAAATTCCCAAAGAAACCATGGATTACACAGGGCTAACTACACTAACTACATTCTATTTTCTCAGATATCTAGTATTGAAACTAATTTAGAATTAATAACAAACAGAAATCAAATAAAAAGAGTAAAGGTAACAAAGTATTTAGGTTTTATGATTGATGAAAATCTATCATGGAAAACACATTCAAATATTATAGCTTCAAAGTTGTCCAGATCTCTGGGTGTGCTTTGCCGAGTTAAAAACCTAGTATCCTATAAAAGTCTTTGGTTACTTTATTTTGCTATTTTTTACCCGTATATTTGCTATGGTTGCTCTTTATGGGCTAGTAATTTTGTATCATGTTATAAAAAAATCCAAAATAAAGCTATTAAACTTTTATCACCTAAAACTTTATTTACTCATAATATTAATGAACTTTATACTAAGAATCAACTTTTTGATATTTCAAAGACAAGAGAATACCAAGTTAGTATTTTCACATATAAATTTATTGATAATATACTTCCCTCTTCTTTCGAAAATTTTTTCTCCATTAATTGTGATCTTCATACCCATGATACACGAGGGGCATCAAATCTGGTACACCCATTTAGAAATACAGCTAGTGCTTCTTTCATGATTTGAAATTTTGCCCCCTCTGTATGGGATATTATTCCAATTGAAATAAAAAATTCGAGTCATTTAGCTTCCTTCAAGGCTGTTGTTAAGAGATTCTTCCTTGCAAAAGAATAGTATGGTAATGATGCAAAAGTATAGTAATAATGCATGAGTGTCATAAGTAGAATCTTTGTATGTGGTAATATGTAGAGTAGAGATGACTGCCACCTGCTGCCAACAAGCCCCTTGGGGCTTTCTTAGTAGGTGCAGCAAAATGTTTTGTATACATATTTAAAAGAAAATTAATCTAATCATTAAGGTGTATAAGAATTGACTGGTGATCACTAATAAGAACATCTTGATCTGGGGCATAAGCAGTACATTTGTTAAAAAGTGATGGATCAGCAAAAGCAAGGTTGATAGTAGTAAATTTACCAGTATTTGGATTCAGTCTGGTTGGGAGACCTCTTGGGGTTGCTAGACAGAGTCTTGACTTTAGCATAAAACTTTCAATACTTTTTCTAGCCATGTTTACAATTGGACAGCAACACCAGCTTCTGCTATGAGCATTGAAGTCCCCCAGTATGAGTCCTCCAGTATGAGCAGCATCTCATTATTTAATATTGAGGTTTCTATTCCATTCAGAAACTTATCAAGTCCAGCTGATAGCCTCCCATTTTGGGAGTCCAACCTATCATATCTCAGACAGTTGTAATTTTTGAATTTTGGTTGTGAACCATGGAAGGGCTTAAGACATGTCTCTTGCAAGCAAATAATACCCACCTTATTATCATTACAGAAACTCTCTAATAAAAATTTATCTTCATTTTTGATGGAGTTGTAGTTCTATGCTAAAATTTTTAAAAAAATCATTTCTGGCTAAGAATTTGGTTCATTTGTATTACCTGGTTTACCTCATTTCCATTTATATGAATGTTTAGTTTTTCAACCAATTCACACATTTTATTTATTCGATCTGTTAAATGTAGTTTTTCTAGATTCAATAGTTCTGGGTTCAGCAAAATACCCAAGGTGATTTTCTTTGCTGTTTGTTCTGCAATATAGCTAACATTGTAGGCTGATAGCTTCTATATGTTGTAGTGGCTCTTTTGTAGCTGATTTGGTTTTTTCCGCAATTTGGAGAATATTTTTATTCTGCATTCTTATAGGACATTGCGATGACATAGAGGCATGTGACCCTTTGCAGTTTGTGCAGCTGTAGGAGTTCGTTCTGGTTTGAATGTCTTTGTTTTTTAATTGACAAACTCCTGAGTCATGATTTCCAGCACATCTAAGGCATGTAGGCTGCTCTGCTCTGCAGTATTTCTGTACATGTCCATATCTCTGACATTTATGACACTGCAGTATTCTTCTTGAGCTGTCCTGGCCGAGTGGGTTGGTGTGCTGGATTCGGGATCCCTTTTCTGAGAGGACACTTGTTTGAATCCCAATGTACCCAATTCTTCAGTTTGGGATGGGGGTCAGTGGCGTGACTCTGTAAGCTTAGCCAGAGTCGACCCAGCTCTAAATGGGTACCTGGAAAAATCTGGGGAAGGTAAACAGGAAGGGTGTGTGAAAGCACAGGATGGCTGGCCCCCAACCCCCCATTGCACTTCCTGGCTGAAGGGCCAAGAAACGGAAATCAGCACTGCTGGTATGGACTGTAAATACCGTATCCTTTTAGTATTCTTCTTACATATGGTAGCACTTCTCTTTTCCTTCCTGCAGACCAAACAGAGGAAAGTAGCATCACTTTCAGAAGTCAGCATCACTGCATTGCTATCTTCTAGAGTTTTGTTGTCTCTATTATACCATTTTTGTCTTTCTGCATTTAGAATCTTGACAGGAGCCTGAGTCATTCCTATTAAGTCTTCTGAACTATACTATTTAGGTATACCTTTGATGATTCCTCTCGCTGTCATTGCCTTTCATAATATCTTAACGTCAGTATTGGCTATTTTAGTGGTTTTTAATAGTTTGGGGGCTGACTCCTCATTTCCTACATTTTGACCTTTTCTTGCCATTTGTCTACTTCATAATCAAATTTATTACCTTGTAGCATTTCTCTTACACTAGTTTCTAGTACTTTATCACTGGGAATTCTTTGTCCTGCCATAGCAATGTCCATTTGCAGCTGTATTTTCATTTCTATGGGTTCTTCTTGTGTTATATTAACAGGGCATGCCTTCTTTTGAGGATTCTTGGGTTCAAAACTCTTCTTGTTTGCTTGGTTGGGGCTAAGTCTGGGTGATGTGACTCTCCTTTTCCTCCCAAGATTTGAGCTCAGTCCAAGCCTGGGAAGCTTCTATGTGACCCTCCATGATCTTGGGGTCTGCTGCTTGTGAAAGGATCCTCTTCACTTGTCAAAATTAGTGGAGCATAAGTATTATGGATTGGCATTGGGCTGGGTAACTCATTGTAGAATGTAGGGTTTCTATTGTCAATGTCATTCCTTGCAAATTCATTCCTTGCAGCCTCAGGATAAGGCTGAGGGGCATGAATATACACTTTTTGTCCATTTTCCAGGTAGGTCACCATCAGCCCCAAGGGGCCTGAGGGTATGTTCATCTCCAGTGTTGCCACTTCAACTGTATATAATTTACAATACTATGTAAAATTGTACTTACTGTGCACACTGAATTAATAGAAAAAGCCAATCTATCCAACTGTGATTGGCTTAATCCTTTATGTGAACTAATCAAGTTCAAACAAACTTCATTCCACTACAAATATTTTTATTAAGCTCAATCTCATGATTAACTGGATAAACAAAACCACAATTTCACAAATATTTTTTATTTATCCAACCATTTTCCTCTATATTATTATTCTTGTTATTCTTAATAGTAACATGTTATTTTGAAAACAAATTTGAAGGAAATTAAAAAGAGCCCAAAGCCAATTGAAGTAGACCTCACAGCAAAATAAAGAGTACACCAATGGAATCACTGCTACTGAAAACCCTGTATAGAAAACTTGCAGCTGCTACCTTGAACAACAAGGAATATTGTATTTCTGCATGGTTAGCACTGATGCATCTGGTTCTTCTTTTTTTGTTCTTTGCTGCAAACAGGGCACTGGGACATCATAGTGAGTTCTTTAAGGCCTTCTTTAAAAGTGAATTCTTGTATCTAATTAGTTTTTAACTGATTTAGAATTTTACATAGTTTTAAAACTATAGACAAGGTGATAATTTACCTTTTGGATACCCATCAAGAGCTCAAAATTGAATTTGCCCCAGAAGTAATTGCCAAGTTTAAATCAGAGATGTGTTTACTACTTACTCTTATGCTGTATCAAGGGTATCGCCTTAATATGTAGTCAATTATACCTACAAAAGGAAATGCAGAGAGTACAGGTTCCTGATGGACACCAGATATGATCTGTAAAAACCTGGCTGTGCCATTCTTGGTCTTAAAGTAACACTTGGTACCTTCTTCTAATCATGATATAATCATGCTCAAGCAGACGCCTTTACAAAGTCAATGCATAGTAAATAGAGCCTGTTGTTCTACTCTTGATTCCTCGGCGAGCATTCTCAGTACAAATATCTAATCAGTACAAACTGTTGGTTCTAAAACCATGCTTTTTTTTGAAGAAATGTATCTGGTACATCTCATAACCGGTGCAATATAATGAAAGCAAATAGTTTGTACAGTACTGACACAAGGTTTATACATCGCTGATTACCACATAACATTATGTTTCCCTTTTTGGAGATCTTCACCTATAATCCCTTGGTTCATTCACAGGGAACCTACCCTATATTCCATGTATTGTTGAAAGATATGTTCTTATTCAATACTTAACCATTTCCGATGTGATTCTATCTACTAGGAACTCGTCATTTTTTTGCTGCATACATGATCTTGGCAGAGCCTGGTGGGTCTTGATTAATGTCAAGCTGTATAAAAGGAGCGTCGGGTACATGTTTTTGGTCACTGGGTCTCATCTATTTAATGGTTTTTTGAAATGGACTGCCCACGTTCTTCAACTTTATCTTGATCTGGTCAAATCATTCCATTCTCGTCTCTGACGAGGGTGATTCTGCTGCTGTGTTTCCCAAACATCTCATTAATTAGCCAGTGAAAAGATTTAAAAACGCCCTTTCTAGCAGCTTCCTCTGCTAAAACTGCTTTATTTTTGAGGAAAAGTTTTTTATCCATGGTAGAACTTTTTAGCTTCTTTGTCCTTCTCCTTATAGAGGAGTTATGGGGCAGATTGTGCATGCTGTTTGGCAGCAGACAGTAAGGTCAGCTTGAGTACCTTCTTCTCATCAATCAGCTTTCATGTGGCTTAGGAGGTCCGCCTTTCTTTTAATTTCTTCTTGAAACCCAGTTTTTCTTTGAGCACTGTAGCGTATGCACTTTTAATGGTGTCCTCCTTTACTTCAATGCTTTTCGGTTCGCTGGGCTCTACTGCTAGGACATCAAACCTATTTTCCAGTTATTCAGAACTAGCTGCAAATCTTATGGGCAAGCAGTTTATCCAATTCATTTGCTTTCTTGAAGTTGAACTGTGTTTTTTGAGGAGCATTTTAATTTGTACATGGGTAACCCTAAGCGCATGGTAGGACTGAAGGTAGCTGCTTTATATGCATGCACATTTAAAAGGCTCGTGCGCAACTTGCAGGCGACCTGACAATGGTCTATCTCTTTGCAAGCTGAGCTGTCTGGTGACGTCCATATGTATTTAAACACTGTTGTGTGGTCAAATAAAGTTCCAGTGATGACAGATCATTGCTTAGCATGTTGTCTACTAGTAACGTGCCATTTTCATTTATGGCGTCACGCTTACGTGGCTCTTAAACTTCAGAACAATACTGGCGTTCAATTCCCACTTTTGCATTTAAGGTGCCAAGAACACAGAGTATGTCATGCTTGGGTACGTCATTGAGTGACAGCCTGTAATGCCCTGTAGAAACTGTCCTTGACATCCTCATTTGTCTCGATTCTAGGCAAATAGCACCTGGCTTGGGACAGGCTGTCACGTCAGTGAAAGCAATGACTGACGGGGTTTACATTCTTTCCAACATGTCATCTGTAAATTACTGTTGAATAAAAATCTGAGTTCAAAAACCCGTCCAAATATCGATTTCAAATTGAACGAGATTTTCACAACAACTATATTGAGTACAATTGAAGACAATGTTTAAATTTCTTTATGCGACATAAGAATTCAAATCAAAATCGGATATTCTAGTTATTAACCCAAAAACATGAAAAAATGGAGAAATATTCATTATGTTAGCCAATAATAAAACTTTGGCCTTCAAAAACGTACAGATTTAATTGTAAAAAAAAAAACTTTCCGAAAAAAATCTTGAACTACTGATATTTCCATGAATTAACACCATTATATATTAAATATTCATGTTATTTCTCTTAGGTGTTTCCAGTCATCTTGACTATTATAGTGATTTATTGTTTATGTTTCGTCAATGTTTGGAAAAATTAAAGCACACTGTTCAAAATGTATATAGTTTTTAATAAGACACAATTAGCGCAATGTGCTTTAGAATTTTCATGGTTAGGGGAGGGGGACAATAGGCAATCTTCTGTTTGTAGTAATTTTTGTTTGCTTTGATTTTGACTTGAGTATTCAACTTAATTTTTACTTGTTTTAAGATATGTGTATTCATCTATATCTGTATCTGTTGTTTTTGTGTTAGATAGGATTATTTAACTTAATTTCTGTTTCTTTTTGATTTCAGTTATTCTTTGATGTTAATTTCTGGTTGTTTTAAATTTGAACAATAATAGAAATTCATTTCTGCAAGTCGTAAGTTCAATATGCCTCTTTTCATTTCTTTAAAAAACTGTTTTTTTTCGATTTTTCTACTAATAAATTAATATCATAAGAAGATCAAATCAAGAAAATAGACACAGGGAACCAAGTGACCACTCGGGCCAAGGTGTGGGCTTCTTGTATAATAAAAATCTTGTCTAGATTGCAATGGACGTTTTTTGGCCAGATGTGGATGTTATAGCATCCCTCCCCCTCTAAAGTTGAAAGATTGTAAAAAAGCGCAAAAAAAGAAGAAAAAAATACCATAAATGGGGTAAACATGGTTCTTCTGTTTGCCACCCCGTCGTCCATACAATCCCTTTTATTTTACCCTAAAAAATAATCAAAAAATGGGAATGCTCTCCATTTATATATTTAGACAAACATAACAAATAAGAATGTATTTTAGATGCAACGCAATTTTCTCAAGTTATTGATTCCAAAGGAGACAAGAGGCATCCCGTTATTAATGCAAAGACCAGGTAGAATAATGATGAAATACATCCCAATTAATAGGTACAGATTTATCTTAGATGATCCATTTTTTGTTCACGGGATGTGTATTAATGATTAGCATCAGGTTCATGTATGTTTCTTGCAAAAGATCACATACAAGACATGTTGTTCAGCCTCATATGTTTTTGTGATTTTCAAAGTAGCAGAAAGGACCTATTCATCAACCACTGTCTGATATAATTCTATATTTCAGTTGTTGAAAGAGGAGCGATTATGGATGAGCTAAGAAAGCTATTTATGGCTGGTATAGCCGCAGTAAAACCCCAAAGGCTGATCAGCGAGTGTCTCTCCAGGAACAGTAAAACGCTAAGAGTAAATTCTATTCAAGAATCACATAGTTGTGAAATGATTCTTCCAGACAAGGGAGTCCATCTTTTTGGTAAGCTCTAATCAATTTTCTATCAAGTAAATGGGAACTAGTCCACAGACTATGTTTTTGCGTAACCTTATCTTAATATAAGCCTCTAAAGTTCCAAACTGTATTTTTGACTTTTCTTGACCAATTCATGCACAGCTTTTGCTTAATGCTTTTTTTTTAAATCCAAATTGGTTTATTTTATTAACCTTATCCCCATCTTGTCAATTGTTTATTTCGACAAGGGTCTAAGCTTAGGCTATTATCTTGTCCCGTATCAAGTAATGCCTCTCAGCTAGACATTATGTGTCTGGCCAATATCCACTTTCAGTTTTGTAGTCAGTTTTTCAAGATACAGCCTTTGTACATGTTTTATTATCAACTATGTCAGCTTCAAGGCTTTTTTGACATACGCCTGCATCCATCCACAAGCTCAAACCATGAATAGTCGCCACATATGCTCGAGTGGCCTAGCAACTTTTTTGACAATTTTGTGCTTTATGAGAAATTTTTTTTTACAAACGCTAATGAATATCAGTATATTTCGGCTTCGTATCCGGAAGCCTCTATCAATGAGTGAGAAAGAGAAAAAAAGATTAAACAAATTAACATATACTAAAAACAGCATAAAAAAGACGAGAAAATCACTCAAATCCTGCACAAATTAAAACAAAGACGGAAGGAACTCGCGATTCCTTTCGATTATTTTTTGTATGTCCTGTATGTTTGTATGAGGCTCTGGTGTGAGGCTCTTAGAAAATGAAATAATCTGTTTATTTAAAAATCTTGGAACGAGAAGAGGTCAAAGTGAATAAAAGGTAAATTGCAAAATTTACTCTTTAGTCTGTTCCTCAGGGACTATGGAAGGGGGGGGGGGAAGGTCGCGTCATCCTCGAATGCATAGTTATTGGAGGTTTCAGCTATGCTGATTCAAATGGCTATCTCAAGTTTTTATCGGATGTCTTTGGGGAAATAGGAGCCTAGGAAGGGGCTAGTTGCCCCCCAATCGATTAGCCTGGGAGGGGGCTAGTTGCCCCCCAATCGTTTTAGTCTATTATCTATAGGTCTCTGATCAAAAAGATCTCTTTGTTCTTTTCTTAACAAATTCGTGTAATATTGTTTTACTGACTTTCCCTAATAGATTTGCATAAATGAAAATAAAAACTCTATGAAGTTAAACTGCACCTCAGTCGGGGGAAAGGGCTTTCGATTTTAATATGCATGCGCCGGGCAAACTAACTTACTGGCGAGAGCTGATATGCTTTGACCATGTATGATTTGTTCTTGGTTTAGAAGCGACTATTCTTTTATATTTTTAGGATTTGGAAAAGCTGCATCAGAGATGATGCAAGCTACTATTGAAATTATTGGGAACGAGAACATAGCAAGTGGTATTGCTCTCGTGCCTAAGCAAGAGGAAGAGCTATTTAACTACCACAACTGGGAAAATATAACAACATTCTTTGGCGCAAAAGGCAATCTCCCTGATGAAGACTCATTAAAAGGAAGCCAAAAAGCACTTAAAATGATAGAAGGATTGGATTCAGATGATTTGCTTCTTGTATTGATTTCTGGTATGTAAATCAGTCCTCAAGTGACCTTTATGTAGCCCTAGAAGGATAGAACTTGTATCATGAAAATTTCATCTTTTCTCATTTCATTTATTTCTATTACCTAAATGCTTTAATCTTCAAACCGATTTCAGCTTATTCTTCTATTCATACTTCTTCTGAGCCGTCAGATATTCTCAAAGGTTTGCACAGAGAAATCAGCTTCATCTAAAAATAAATATACATTTTCCATTCAAGCCTATGCAGCTAGTCATACATATGTGTTATTAAGGGAAGTGGCTGGGAACCACTTCTTTAACTTCACGATGTTTTTTGACCTTGTTGTGATTATAAAGTTTGAACAGGTACATTTATATCCTAACTTCACAGAATTTGCCTGTTAAATTTTTCTGACATATTATTTAAAAACAAGTGATCGAGTATGGAAAAGATTAGATAAATTATAATAAAAAGAATTCAGGGATAATCGATTTTAATGATCGAAATTAATTTTTAGAAGACTGAGTCGCTTAGACTAGGACTAAATGAAGGAGAAGAGTTAATGTTGGGTAAGGAAAAGATCGAACAAGTGGGTAGCTTCACTTACGTGGGTTGTATTATTAATAAAGATGTCGAGTATAGTGAAAATATAAAAACTAGAATGGTCAAGGTCCAAGGTTTTTTTTTTTTTTTTCATAGTTGAAAAAAGTTTGCAAGTATAGGAAGATCAGTTAGCCAACCATGATTAGAATATTGGAAGCAGTGGTGAAGATAGTGGTCAAGTATGGTTCGGAAGCATGGTCGCTTCAGAAAACGAAGGAGTATTTGTTATATGTTTTTCGGAGGTGTTGTCTAGGGCTAGCTTGGGTGTTCGTTTGACTGACCGTATATAAAACATCATACGAAACATGTGGTTCTATCCAGTTTTCTTGGGCTATAATGAGAGAAAGGTTTAGATGACTAGGACACATTTTGCGGACGAAGAATGACAGATTGCCATAGATCGTCCTTGTCGGCCATCCGTCTAGGTCCAAACGAAATCAGGTCGTCCCCGAATGGGACAGGAAGAGGTCTTAAGGACGGATGTAAAGAATTTTGAACCTCTGGGGAGGGAGTAAAGAGGAATGCTTTGAATAGATTGGGATGGAGGAGGACTGTTCGCAGCTGTGTTGGTCTCAATCGGTTTGATGATACTGTGACTTGTTAGTAGTAGAAGTAGTAGTAGTAATGAGAAATAAAACTCTTGATGAGAAAATAAAAGGGTTATTAAATGCTTTGATTATAGGAAAAAAGTTGACGCCTTTGGAATGAAAATTATTAAGTAAATTTCTGCTCTATATAAATGAGAGTAAAGATTTCTGTTGAACCTTATGAGAACTATTAGAAAACTCTGTTTATGGTGATTCTACAACAAAATGTTAATCCACATAAACTAGATAAGCAAGTTTTCCCTTTTCGTAATTACAGTGTTCGGACTCGCCTATAAATTCCTATATGTTAATGCATTCCTATAAAATGCCTGTATTTTGGCTAAAATCCTATTATTCCTATATTTTCGGCTGAAGAGCACTAAGAACATTGCTGATGATTTGCAATTTTCTGTCTTTTGGTGTAGATTGATAATTAATTACAACTGTTGAGCTGTTTGAACTTACTAATGCTTTGTGTTGGGCTTAGTAAGCTGCTTCTGCCTGGGCTATGCTGTTGTGTTGACTTAGTAGCCTATGTTTTGTTTTTTGTCATGTTGGGCCTGCCCGAAATGAGCGAAGATCAGTATATAGGCTAGTAGTCTCTGCTTAATGAGACTGGAGTTCTTGCGACTTGTGTGTTTCCTGGCTGAACGCTGGCTGGCTGATGTGAATACGGCCCAGTTATTCAAATGGGCCATTCTAAGATAGTTGCTAATCGAGGGAAGTATAATAGACGTGCACTGGGTAGGCTATATGCTACATTCTGTGATCAATCTGTCCTTTATCTATCTGGTCTTCATCCCCTTCTAAAGAAAGATGATGTTAATCAGATTCGGACTTTTTATTTCAGATATTGTAAATTTTTACTTTATCTCCCCCTTGGTATAGCAATGGTAAGATAATTCGTAGGTTTGATGTCCCTGATAGAAGTGCAAAGTTGGCCCTCCTGCATGGAAGGTTGTCGGAATCAGCTTTTTATCGTTTATCGCCTCATCATCCTTTTGTCCGTCTGTTCGGTTAATCTCATTGTAGCATAGTGTTCTTATGGTATAAACCAAGTGACATATAGCAATCGCAAATTCTGTCTGTCTGTCGGTCCTGTTTTTTCTACTTTAGGCACTTCCAGGTAAGCTAGGACGATGAAATTTGGCAGGCGTATCAGGAACTGGACCAGATTAAATTAGAAATAGTCGTTTTCCCGATTTTTAGTATTTTTAACTTACGAACGGTTGATCAGATCTTAATGAAATTTGATGCTTGGAAGGATATCGTGTCTCAGAGCTGTTATTTTAAATTCCGACCGGATCTGGTGATATTGGGGGATTTTTGAGGGGGAAACTTAAAATCTTGGAAAACACTTAGATTGGGCTGAAACTTGATGGGAAAAATAAGCCCAAGTCCTAGATACATGATTGACATAACCAGAACGGATCCGCTCTCTTTGGAGTGGTTGGAAGGGGGGGGGGGTGATTCTGAAAAGTTAAAAAAATGAGGTATTTTTAACTTACGAACGGGTGATCGGATCTCAATGAAATTTGATGTTTAGAAGGATATCGTGTCTCGAAGCTCTCATTTTAAATCCCGACCGGATCTGGGGACATTGGGGGAGTTTGGGGTGACCTAAAATCATGGAAAACGCTTAGATTGGAGGGATTGGGTTGAAACTTGTGGGAAAAACAAGCACAAGTCCTAGATACATGATTAACATAACCAGAACGGATCCGCTCTCTTTGGGGTAGTTGGGGGGGGGGGGTGATTCTGAAAAGTTAAAGAAAATGAGGTATTTTTAACTTACGAACGGGTGATCGGATCTCAATGAAATTTGATGTTTAGAAGGATATCGTGTCTCAACGCTCTCATTTTAAATCCCGACCGGATCTGGGGACATTGGGGGAGTTTGGGGTGACCCAAAATCTTGGAAAACGCTTAGATTGGAGGGATTGGGCTGAAACTTGGTGGGAAAAATAAGCACAAGTCCTAGATACGTGATTAACATAACCAGAACGGATCCGCTCTCTTTGGGGTAGTTGGGGGGGGGTGATTCTGAAAAATTAGAAAATGAGGTATTTTTAACTTACGAACGGGTGATCGGATCTCAATGAAATTTGATGTTTAGAAGGATATCGTGTCTCAAAGCTCTCATTTTAAATCCCGACCGGATCTGGGGACATTGGGGGAGTTTGGGGTGACCTAAAATCATGGAAAACGCTTATATTGGAGGGATTAGGCTGAAACTTAGTGGGAAAAATAAGCACAAGTCCTAGATACGTGATTAACATAACCAGAACGGATCCGCTCTCTTTGGGGTAGTTGGGGGGGGGGGTGATTCTGAAAAATTAGAAAATGAGGTATTTTTAACTTATGAACGGGTGATCGGATCTCAATGAATTTGATATTTAGAAGGATATTGTGTCTAAAAGCTCTTAATTTAAATCCCGACCGGATCTGGTGACATTGGGGGGAATTTGGGGGGACCTAAAATCATGGAAAACGCTTAGATTGGAGGGATCGGGATAAACTTGGTAATTTATGTGACCATGCATCCCACGCCATCTACCATAGATCTGATCCCGAGGATTTCCTAATTCTGTATTTGGCCTATATTTGGGCCCGGGAAATCCTATAAAAATAGGACAGAGCCTATAATCTGAAACGAACCGACATGTCCGAACCCTGTAATTATCGATCTTCAATTTTGTCATCCAAGTCTTAGATTCTCGTATCCTTCTTAGTAATAGTTTTTTTTTCATGTAAAATTTGTTTTCATGTAAATTTTTATCAAATAAATGATTAAGAATATTCAGACTTACTGAATATAATTGTCAATTTGCCGAAATAATTTATTTACCTGTATGGATATACTGCTGACTGTGGGTTTGTTATCTGGATTTTTTTCATTATTATTATTTTATTTGTATTTTTCGATCCCTTTGGACAATTATTTTTTTTTTTTTACTTTTTGGCGTTCTTATCAAGGGAGAAAAGGGGAGAAGGTAGAATCTATTGCTTGTCCTATGTGTGGATCTCAGGATGAAAGTTTAATACATTTTTTGTGTGAATGTGTCGAATTGAATGATTGGAGGCGAGAGATGTATGGTAAAGAAAAATTGGATGAGATATGGATCGTAGATAGAATGAAAGAGACAAATTTCCTGAGTATCAAAAGGATAGCACGATTTGTAAGGATTGCAGCGGCACATCGGGAGCGTTTTCTTTAAATAGTATTAATTTAATTTAGTTAATTTGTTGTTTGTTTGTTGTTATGTAGTTTTCCTATGGCCCACGGGCTTTTTCTGGAATAAATTATTATTATTATATTATTATTATTGAACCAGTGTTGTCAATCTGTTTGGCTCTGTGAATGTAAAAACTACCGAATCTGTTCATAATGCTGGCATGACAACATCTATAAAGGTGTTATTGTGACTTGTGTAGAAGTACAGCTACAAATATACTGAAAAAATAATCTAATTTCCTCACGCAAGATGAAAGGTCGGCTCAGTATTTTGCCTTGTCCGTAGCGCGTTGGTGTGATCTCAAAAGAACAGAAATTAAAAAAATTCCCTCGTCAAGGGGATATCTTCTCGAAACACTCCCCCTCCGAGGAAAACAAACTAGCTCAGATAGTTTTGTAACCATACAAAAGTCAAATTTAACAATGTTAACTATCCTGGTGTTTTTATATAGCACAACTATAATGAATTGATCAAGTACGGACATTGATAAAACACGCAGCCAAAAAGAGGAGAAACAAATTAAATGTAATAAAATAGTGTTGTTGTTTCATATAATCCCTAAAAATTGTGAATACATCATCAAAAAAGTTTCGTATGGACTGTTTTCAACTTTCCATTTAGATTTGTTGATAATTGTAATAACAGTGTGATTTTACTTGTCCTATCTTTCACCGACTACTCACAATATTAGCCCCTTATCAGTTACATTATCACTTTTATATATATTACAGACTTTCAACATTAAATCAGTTGATTTTATTTTTCTATTCCTTTTTTAAATTCCGTATTATTGACACACTTTGTAATATCAATTAATGTTGACATAACCTACGTTAATTGTCTTAAATCAACTTTAAAATGATAAATTATGAAGATTGCAGGCAGGATGATTTTTATGGCACTTGGTATTAACCAAGTGACATAGCAATCGCAAATTCTGTCGGTCCCGGTTTTGCTACTTTAGGCACTTCCAGGTAAGCTAGGACGATGAAATTTGGCAGGCGTATCAGGGACCGAACCAGATTAAATTAGAAATAGTCTTTTCCCGATTTGACCATCTGGGGGAGGGTGGGGTGGGGCGTTAATTTGAAAAAAATAGAAACATTGAAGTATTTTTAACTTACGAACGGTTGATCAGATTTTAATGAAATTTGATGTTTGAAGAATATCGTGTCTCAGAGCTGTTATTTTAAATCCCGACCGGATCTGATGACATTGGGGGGATTTGGGAGGGGGAAACCTAAAATCTTGGAAAACACTTAGAGTGGAGGGATCGGGATGAAACTTGGTGGCAAAAATAAACACAAGTCCTAGATACATGATTGACATAACGGGAACGGATCCGCTCTCTTTGGGGCAGTTGGGGGGGGGGGGGGGTTAATTCTGAAAAATTAGAAAAAAGAGGTATTTTTAACTTACGAACGGGTGATCGGATCTCAATGAAATTTGATATTTAGAAGGATATCGTGTCTCAGGACTCTTATTTTAAAATCCGACCGGATCTGGTGACATTGGGGGAGTTTGGGGATGGGGCAACCTAAAATCATGGAAAACGCTTAGATAGGAGGGATCGGGATGAAACTTGGTGGGAAAAATAAGCAGAAGTCGTAAATACGTGATTTACATAATTGGAACGGATCTAGTCTATTGGGGGGGGGGAGCGTTAATTCTGAAAATTAGAAAAAATGACCGGAGTAATCGAATCTTCATGAAATTTCATATTTAGAAGGACCTCGTAACTCAGATCACTTATTTTAAGTCTCAACCGAATCCAGCGTCATCGGGGGGGGGGGGGACCAGAAATCTTAGAAAACACTTAAAGCGGAGAGATCAGGATGAAACTGAATGGGAAGAATAAAAAACTGTCTAAGATACATGACTGACATTACCAGACCGGATCTGCTCTCTTTGGTGGAGTTGGGGGGGGGGGGTAATTTTGAAAATTGAGGTATTTGTAACTTAAGAAAGGGTGACCAGATCTTAATGAAATTTGATATTTAGAAGGATCTTGTGCTTTAAAGCTCTAATCAGATACTGTGACATTGGGGGAGTTGGAGGGGGAAACCGGAGTTCTTGGAAAACGTGAAAATCGGGGTATTTTATCTTACGAATAGGTGATCGGATCTTAATGAAATTTGACATTTAGAAGAAATTCATATCTCAGAGCTCTTATTTCAAATCCCGACCAGATTTTTTGACATTGGGGGGAGTTTCAGGGGGAAATCTTGGAAAACACTTGGAGTGGAGGAATCGGGATGAAGCTTGGTGGATAGAATAAACAAATGTCGTTGATACAGGATTGACGTAACCGTACTGGATTCGCTCTCTTTGGGGGAGTTGGGGGGAGGGGTTCAGTGATTTGGCGAGTTTGGTGCTTCTGGACGTACTAGGACGATGACATTTGGTAGGTGTGTCAGATAGCTGCACAAATTGACTTGATAAAGTCGTTTTCACAGATTCGACCATCTGGGGGGCTAAAGGGAGAGGAAAAAATTAGAAAAAAATAGGTATTTATAACTTACGAGTGGGTGATCGGATCTTAATTAATTTTGATAATTAGAAGGACATCGTGATTCAGAGCTCTTATTTTAAATCCTGACCGGCATTAAGCCTCTCATTCTCCTTTAAATCAATCTATTGATTCTTAGAATTTTGTTAGAGCTTATTCCATATGAGCTCTTTGCTCTTAGCTCTTCTTGCCTCGTCACAAGTGCCATATTAGCTCTTAGCTCTTGTCAAGTATCTCTACTCCTTCTGTAAACTATACTAAGGCGTAGAAAATTGCAGAAAGACAAGTCTATGTCTGGTATAATCTACGGAAGTAATAAATCTTTATGTAATTTTGGTTTGAGTTTGATTCTCTTTTAAGATTAAATGCGTAATAATTAAATATATTATTGATGAAATCTTACCTGGAATCCTTGTCGTTTGAAATTTACTGTATTTTGTTTCATTTTGCATGTAATTTAATTACTCGTTTTATTTGAGAGTTTTTTCCTAAAAGTGTTTAAAAATATACTTATTCCTACCAAAAAATTTCCTGAAATGTATTCCCTGTCACCCAACCACCGCTGATATTTTGGTGTTTGCCCCCCCCCCTGGGAAAATTTTCTGCCGGCTCCCTTGGTCTTAAATTAAAATTCAAGTCCTCTTTATGAAGAGCTCATTTTTGGGTCTCTCTCATAAGTGAATTCCCATTACTGAGTGAGAAGGCTACGAAAATTTGATTCCATTTTCAACTACATATTTTTTCGATAAAATATTTTCATCTGTGACAGTAATTAAAATTCGGCACCTCTCTCGGCTTGAAATAGATGCAACTCTTTGTCTTGCAGTAACATTATTAAAACCGAATCTCAACATCATGATGTTAAGTAAAAAATAGCAATCTTCACACTAAAATCATCAGCTCTTTTTTTAAATAATTACTATGCATACATATTTTTTTTACCTTTATGTGTATTTCCTATTAGCTATGTTAAAACTTTTCTTATTATCACGTATGGATGTTTTTACAGCATCTTTTTTCCAAATTGATTCTAGTGGGTCCACCAAATAAATATGACACGTTTAGTGGTCGATGAATTTCCAGAGCTTGGCGACCGCTGTTCTAGATTACGGAATTCATAATTAACAAACCTGTTGATTGAATATCCAGAAAATGTGAAAATTTTGGCAGAAAGAACTGTCAATTACTTGTGTTGATGATCTCTAATTTCATCAGTGCGAAAAGCATTAAAGAGGCCTTGGGGGGGGGGGGTATTTAATACCTAGACCTTCGTAAGGGTTTAATCAACAACTTTTGAAAGTTTCTTGGCGATCGTAAGAACGGTATGGTAGACATATTATCGATTCCCTTAATGCCGGTGTTTCAGTGAGTTATGTTGATCAAACTAACCATAAGACAGTTGCTTTCTTCATTTATTTATTTATTGTTCTTTTTATTTGGGCCTATTTTTTCTATAGTCTTTCAAATTCTACAAGTAGGTGAGGAGAATGGATTGACGCGGTTCAGAACACTTTTAGACGTAGATATATTCCTGAAAGTTTTATTCACCTAACTCAAGAAATTCACATGTCCAAAATCCGAACACGAAGCGTACATTTTACGAATAAGGTTTATTTCTAGTAATGTCGGTAATTAAGGAAATTGTTGTTTTTCATGCTTGTTAATTTTGAGTCTGTGAATAATATTGCGATATTGACGTCCAAATAAAACGAAATTACATCAGTTTTGCAAATGGTGGTGTTTCATTTTTAACGTTCAAAGAATGAAGTCCAGTGGAGGTAGTGTATGTAAATTTTTTTTATTTAATTTGTATAAGACAAATTTATACACACAGTTCGTATGTAAAAAAAAATGAATTGTCTTATACATATTATAATATTTTTCTCCCTCAAATACCCTCCACATCAAAACATTCGTCATCAATGACTACTGGAGCTGGATTATCCAGGTTTACAGCATTCCTTTTGTTGAAAATAATAGGTCCTCTCTACTTAAAGTGTATTTCATCATCGCTATTTCA
Source organism: Artemia franciscana (assembly GCF_032884065.1). NCBI lineage: Eukaryota > Metazoa > Arthropoda > Branchiopoda > Anostraca > Artemiidae > Artemia > Artemia franciscana. The sequence goes on along the minus strand of NC_088883.1, from coordinate 16,058,827 downwards.
TTTAGTATAATCAATTTGACTTCTTTTATTTAAATTATAAGATTCTTTGTCTCAAATTGCTTAATAGAACCAAAATTACTCAAAAGAATCCATGAGGATGTCATTTATTGTAACAGCCAGGCAAAGATTTGTTAGTCTATTATTGCTGTAACCACCGTCCTCACAGCGATGTCGCAGAACTAGATTCTCCTGATGCTCGCAAAGTTGAAGCGTAATCACTGTTTCTCTTCCCAAAACATCTTACATTCCCTATAAAAGACGACTCTTATCGGCATACAAAGACTTGTATTAACTTTTTTTTTATGATTAAACTAGGATATATCTTCTGTCAAGGTCGAATTTATCATCGAAACATTTCTAATCGAGAAATTATAGTCTTTAATTTGGATTCCATATTCTTTATGTAGTTAACATGGATTGCACTATCGGCACTTACTATCAAATCTATTCAGAATAGCGCAATCTTCACTTTCACAACTTACAGGGACATGAGGACGTGTGTGGATTATTTTTACGTTTCTTCGAAATTTCTTACTAGTTGACAAATAGTAAACATGTTGTTATACCGAAATTAGCCAGAATTGAGACCTCAATTGCGCAAAACCTCAATGAACCAAACACTTATACCTGAAATAATTCATGAAAAGAAGGTAACTATCGCCTCCCTTTTATAATTAACCAATCCATCCAGTGAGAACCATATACCTGATGACATAAGGGGTTGATAACTTCATAAAGTAATGCACTAATGCTAGAAAACTGTCTGAGGATGAAATCCTGGCTTATATTTCATTCAGGGATAATTGCTCACATTTTCGGGATTTAGATGCTTACAATTGGTACCTTGAAAATTAAACTAAATAAAAAATGTCATTGATGATACATCCAACGTATCTAAACACATACATCTTAGTACAAAACCAGCTGCAGTTACACATCACATTCAATAGAAGAAAGAAAAGAAAAGAAAGGAATGTAAAAGGAAGAAAAGTAAAATTTTTGTTTCTCCTAGAACCAGTCAAGGATGCTAAAGTAGAAAGCCAGACAAGGGGTAATTTCAATCCGTCTCTAGATTTGAAAACACCTTTTTTTTATTTTCTTTTAAAAAGATTGACAAAATCTTCCCCCTAGATTTTGAAAAATATCGTGTTCTGTGTATCTTTGAGTAAAGATACGGAAAAAAAAAATCCCTCTCCTACACTTTCAGGATGCCATTGGAACCAGAACTTTAGAACCTGGCTATTATTTGATCTCTCGGTGTATATACTGGTGTTTAAGGGTAAATATTGAGGTCATATCTTGTTTCACATTCTTAAAAGTACTAGACAGGGCGCACTGTTTAATAACAGTTTCACCAGCACTGTTTAATAGCTCAGTCAATCCCGCTCTGACTACTATCGAACCGACCTGAATATCTAGAGAAATTAGTCGGTCACTATTCACTTTTGTAGACAATGCATTGAATTTAAGTGGCATATTTTCTTGTGAAAGTTTATGTTGTGAAGTAATAAAATTCGTATGTGAAGTTATAAAATTCGTATGTGAAGTTAGGTCTTTGTTTTGATGTCGAGGAAATGGTTGTAGTTGGTTTTTATTAACAGAAAGAACCTGATTTTGGGATCTGACGAGTATCAAACTTTGTCTGACATCTGCGTTTACATTTTGTTAAAATCTTAATTATTTAGAGATGTTGATTGAAAGAAATTTGCCAGAAACAATTAAGTTCAATATAATAAGAAAGAATGCCTAGCATATAATGTATATCCTTTCATTGCTACAACAGCATAGCAATGGATTCACCGAACAAGACTATTTTAACTCTCTAGTTTTCCACATTTAGTTGTTCTTTCCCCATTTGATGTTCTCTAGCTATGTGTGTCTGTGTGTGTGTGTGTCTGTGTGTGTGTGTGTCTGTGTGTGTGTGTGTCTGTGTGTGTGTGTGTCTGTGTGTGTGTGTGTGTGTGTGACCCATTTGTTGTTAATAAAAAAAGATAAATTGAATTGAATTTTATTGCCTTTTCTGTCTATTTATTGTGAAATTTTTTTCTACTGGCTCTTTGAATTCAGCTAAACTATTCAAGGTAGAAACCAGAAAGTTTGTACGAATAACCTAAAAGTATCAGGATAGAAATAGAGTATTCAAATGGGGATAATTCTTTATGGAAAAAAAAAATATCTAGAAAACTTGACGTTGAATGGCTTTTGGTTTATCCATCTCATTGGATTTACTCTGGTTTACTAACTGGAGGGGAAAGGACACAGGTGAGATTAGTAGGGTTGAGTAGGTGAAAAGTAAGTTCACTGGTCGGTAAAATTCTGTAATACTAAAAAGAATTGAGGGGATTTGTTCTCGTTTGAGCCGTTCTGCACTTAAATAGCATGTCTCTTTCTGAAGAATTTCCTTTCATTCTTTTTTTGTTTTGGACGCCTATTCGTGTGATCAAGCCAAGAAACTTTATTTTGTCATATTTTTGTAGGTGGTGGTTCAGCTCTTTTTGAAATTCCTGTAGATGGCATCTCCTTAAATGAAGAAGTAGAAATTGTAAATCAGCTATCAAAATCTGGTGCGACCATCGCTGAAATAAACACTGTTCGGAAAAGGCTATCAAAAGTGAAGGGTGGTGGGTTAGCCAGAATGTGTAAAGGGAAAATAATAGCACTTATAATTAGTGATGTCATAGGTGACCATTTAGATGTTATTGCAAGTGGGACAACTGTTTGCAACAAAGATAGCTCCAATGCGGCTTTTGATGTTCTGAGCAAACATAACATTGATGTAAGTGAAGAAATTATGAATATTTTACAGCAGCCAGTGTGTCGTGATGAAGCTTTTGAGCATGTGTTCAATTTTTTAGTTGGAAGTAATTGGCACTTACTAACCTCCATAAGGTCAGAAGCAGTCAAAGGTAATAATCTGGTTTTTATATTGTCGAGGGGTATAAAAGGGGAGGCGCGAAGTGTGGGCAAGGCAATGATGAGAATGATGATTGACCTTGTTAAGGTTGAAACAACTTGCAAATTTGAGTTCGCTGAAGATCTGGGAATAGTACTTGAAGATGATTTGGATCTGTCAGCTTCCTTTACGTGTACGTTGAACCGTCTATGTCGGATATCGATGGTTAGTCAAAAGCGTTTTATTATCCTTGTCGGTGGTGAAACAACGGTGTCAGTCTCGGGTAGTGGAAAAGGTGGACGGTGTCAAGAATTGGCACTTTCGTTCCTTGTTGAAGTTGCCAGAAATATGAAAGCTGACCCAGAACTATTCAAGAAGTTTAAGGCCACTTTCCTTGCTGCTGGTACGGATGGAATTGACGGACCAACCGACGCTGCTGGTGCTATTGTATCTTGTGATTTAGCAAGACATGTGCCCTTCGAAGAAGCAGAGAAAAGCTTGGACAATAATGATTCATACAAATTCTTTACTGGATTGGATAGTGGAAAATATCATATAAAAACAGGACCAACTGGGACTAATGTAATGGATTTACTGATTCTTCTTATTGATCCTATACATTCTGACTATTCATGCCATTAGGACAATTGGTAAGAAGTAGTTGCGATTATTTGTAATTGTAAAATAAATAGCAGTGAAAGTAAAAAGAATCATGAGTTTTGTTTCCTGATTAGTATGTTTTTTCTATGTTTTATTTAAAAAAAAAAGGGAAATAGAAAAAGAAACAAAAGGAGACAAAAACAAAACCCGAATAACTAACCCATTTCAATATAACTAATGTGACTATGATGGGTATCTTTTGAGGCGCTGTATTCCAATTTTGTTGTATTCCTGGCTATTATTTGGGTGTTATTTATTTTTTTTTGTTCTTTTACAAATTATGGAATTTTTTGTGTGTTTGTGTTTGTTTTTTCAGCTTTTTAGAAATTCGAATTTCAAAGGAAGAGAAAATATTTGCAAATCATCAATTTATAGAACTTCAATTTTTTAGTACGTTTTCGTATTATCATTCAGCAGTATTTCTTGTGTATAGTCATTATTTTTTCGTTGAGTCGTGTTTTGCTGAGGAGTGTAATGCTTCAAGTGCTGTTTTGTTTTGTTTATCTTTAATAATATAGTCTATATTATTATATTATTTGAATTTTACCAACTGTTTTTGGTATTTTAATTTCAATATTTTGCGCAACAAAAACATGTGAAGCATTAAACAAAGTATAGAAGAAAGGGTTTGACCATTTATTTTTCATTTTGAGGTTAAACACAGGCACATCTTTTTTCTTTTTCTTTTTTTTTGCAAATGTTTTCTTCTTCATGTAGCATTGAGTTGATTAGAAGCGAAATTCTCATTTTCATTGTGGCGATAAAACGTTTGGGTTAAATCCCTAGGAATTTTGGTTAAAATCCCTAGCACACAGTCATAGAATGCAATATGAATTGAGCTTCTATATCGCCCTCTATTTAGGCTTATAAATCACAAGCTAATGGTTAAGTTAATGCGTCGAAAAGTTACTCATTGATATTTTTGGCGCAGAAAAGTGGTAAATTGTATTGTCAGTTTTGATCCTAAAATGCTTAGTTTTTTCTTCATTATGTTAGTTTCATGGTGGGGGTAGAATTAGGAGCTAAAACGTCATGATCCATTGTTTAGAGAATTCATAATAATACATTTTATGCCATTGTCGCTATTTGCTGTTTTTGTTGAAAGTTTCATTAATTTAATTAACTTGGCCACACACTGAGCAAACCAGTCACCTCGAAAACCAAGAATCATAAGTGCCACGAAGCAGCTATGTTAAATCTGTATTTTGTTTTAGTTTACAACCGCCTGCGGCGAGACTGCTGTAAAGTTTTTAAAATACTCTCAAAAGCCCTAGTTTTTTAGTGGGGAGGTGTGTTTGGGCCTACATTTTCTTGAGCATTTCAATACTTTAAATAACACTTCAGTAGTCTATTATCTAGAATTAGCTTAGTTCTTTGTTTTATTATCTATATGTCATTGTGTATGGTTATAAAGAAAAAGTGTCAGCGTAACTATGGAGTGTTAAGAGAAAATGTGGAAATAGGTGGATTTTGCATAATATGAGTAACTTATTAAAATTAGATAACTTTTGAATTATTGCACATTAATTTCTTAATTTGGTTGTCTAGTATTACATCATTTCTTACCCCTTGTATTAACGGAGTTTTTTATTTATTTTCAGTTTCATTTTTATGCCTTCGTCTCCTTCATCACAAAAAATGCCATTAATATTCACTAAGACAAATTAGTTTTTTTTTCAAGTTCCATCCATATCATAAAAAGTATGACAGTATTTGACAACACTGTGAGTGCATGCAATTGCTACTAAACTAGAATCTATTAAACTAGAATTAGATAATGCTGTATCATGTTAGTGAAACTTTGAATCATTAATTTTGTATGTGGGTATTCCAGTTAGAGTTTTTGGATCAATCACAAAAATTTATTCTTCTGGGCTTCTGTAATTGAGGTTGGTTGAAATTCAGTTCTTACATGGGAATATGGGGGGGGGGGTAGCGAATCTATTAAAAACATGGGAATTAGAGGTAAAATATAAGATTTTATCTTAAGTATCTTAAAGATACTGAAATTTCAGAGGAATGTATGCTGTATCCCTCTCCTTGATGGCGTTTCGTTATAAAGTCGTCAGTTTTTCTCCTTTTTTGTCGTTCAGTGACACTATCCTAAGCAGGTATATTATTTTATTATTGCCGTTAAATTTTGTTTCCTCTCATTCGGATGGGCAGTGTATTGTTATTATTTTCTTCTATTGCTGATAACGGAAAGCATCGTTATCACGATTTGATTTCCTGTACTATCTTACTCATGGGGGGGGGGAGGATGGAAAAAAGTTCAGGGACGGAAAAAAGTCCTTGTTCAGCCTTTTTGTTCTCAAAAATATAGATGTAACATTTAGAAGGGGACGAAAGCCAGTTAAAACTGTCCCAGGCTATCCGAGTCCTATCCCTTCAAGAACAAGGATATGGTGGGCAGCTTAAAACGGGAGGACGTGTTTTTCCAGCACATAACTCAAAAGGAAAGACTTATTAAAGTTATGTGACTCAGTGTAATCCGTTGTCAACGTTGGCTTTTCCTATTCTTAGCTTGATGAAGTGCTAATGGCTACGATGAGTCAATTTACCATTTCGTTTTTTATTCTGGTAGAAAATTGACCATTTTTAAGTATGGTATTCATTGTCCTATTTGTGATGCATTTCTTTATATTTGTACCTAAATCTGGCTGTGAATCGAGATTAAATATTTGCTCTTTATCTTTTTGCCTTTGTATTTAGGCCAATGTGATTTTGAGTTTATTTTTAAGAAGGCCAAATAAGATAGTTCTGTTCATTCTTGGTTAATTTAAATAAAATATTCAATTACAATTGCTATTTATTGAAATTTGTACAAGTTCGTCATAAGTCTGTTTGTTTGTTTTTTTTTTTTTTTTTTTTTTTTTTTTTTTTTTTTTTTTTTTTTTTTTTTTTTATGGTAAACGCGCTGCTTTCAATTCACTTCTAAGTTTGTAATCTGAAACGCTTAAATACTTTTAATTTTAATTATTGGAAAATATTTTTGATTCGTTGAAAAAATTCCATTAGAATGGCCTCTTCGCATATGTTGAGTCAATAATCTGGGGATCCTCTACCCCCTGATATTTCTAGTTTTTTACGATGTGCCAAAATTTTATTCGCTAAAAAAACGAGGTACCCCCCCCCCAAAAAAAAAAATGGATATGTATTATTGTTCACGTGTCTGTTGTGGGTAACAAGAAAGTTTAAGCTTTTTCAAATCTTCCCAAAAATGCTTCAAACTAAAACGCGTTAAGATAGGCCTGCTTTGCACAAAGTTGATCATTTTTTTTCAAAGACAGTTAACGGTTAAACAATAGTAAAAATATTGCAGAAACTTTTTCGTAAGCATCAAAACTTAATAAGTTTTATTCTTTGAATTACTGTATGAGTGTTTGCATTTACGTCTTTAAGGATTGTTTCCATCTTAAGATGTAATATGTTTTATTTCTTCTGTGTTCTCTAGGTAAAATTTTCCTGTTAAAAGACTAAAATTATATGTTTATACTTTTTTGAAGACTATAACCCTCTACCTAAATCTTTCACCTATCCTGGGCCAGTCAAGCTGTGCAGCATCTGCAGGCCTACTCTATGGTAATTCGATATGTTTTTCCCTTCCTTCATCAGACTAAAGTAATCTAGCTGCAAACGGTAACAAAACCCGGTAAGGGGATGTTTTCAAGTACAACAAAATATTGGAGTACTTAATTTCCAAAGATATCTTTGATCGATCCTTAGAGAGTCGACAGACAATCCACATCGCGGAATTTTATTAGTATTTGATTTCGTTTTTCAGTGCCAATTGAGAACAGCAAAATGAACATATCTTTGGTGTTAGTTTCGAATTCAGTTTCTTAATAATTATATGATTTGCTGTCAGATTTTATTCAATTGATAAATTGATTAGTTATTGCTCCCTGTCATTCTTGAACACAAATAAACCATTATTTGTGTTTATCAACTTTTATTTTAATATAATTAGTTCGCTTTCCATTTTGAAGTCGATGTTATAGCAGCATTTTACATGTTGAACGCTCGCACTACCTACGGAAAATAAAAAAAAGGAGCGAAATTTCTTGTCGACAGAGATGCTAATTCAAATACGGCTTTACTAATTGAACTACTTGCTTATCGACAGAGGATCGAACCAAACGGCAAAAGTTCCTTGTGTTGACAGACATTCTAAATCAAACGAGGCTCAAACTTTTTGAAGGAATTCGGTCTGTGATTTTATTGTAACTCCACCTAGATATTTATGATGGAAAGGGAAGAGGGGCATTAGATCCGTCTGTTTGAATCAAATTGATTTTTATGACGTACTCCGTGCTTTCTTGTTGTTTCTACCGGGAGTGTTTGCTTTTAATACTTTTCTCTAAGGGAAATATTGCTAAAAGAATCTTACCTTAATTCTTATTGTATCCAGTTTTATCCTTCCTTTTTTGTTTAAAATGTCGACATTAGATTTCCTGACTCGAGTTATACATTGATGATATTAATGATATGCTCTAATAATAATTATGTACATGATGCTAGCCACTTATAAAAAGGTAAAAATGGAATACAACCGGAAAGAAAACAAGCCACAAATAAACAAAAGGACAATAAAATTTAAAAAATATTTGTAGAAGAGGTGGATCAGGCGATTGTTAGGAATGTCCGAGTTCTAGCTTATTCTTAATGTCACGAATTCTGAACACAGAAATAACTTAGGAAATTGGAGACAGAAATTCTGAACCCATCGAAAAAAGGGACTTGAGGTATGCAAAATGAACTACAATCCCTAGGATGAGACGAATAGATTTCATCAACAATTAGGAGTTAACAATCATCAACAGTTAGCAATGGTCCAATACTTGTAAATGCAGCAGCAACAGACCTGAAAGAACATACGAAATCAACCTCACCTCAGCTAAGAAGAGGCAAGTCGTCGGCAAAACTAAATTGTATGTTTCTTTGAATTTGGAAAGCCAAGATCCCCGTATACAAGACAAAGAATTTTCAATAGAAGCATTAAAGATGTGAAGAGAGATACTGTTTTGTCTAACTATGAACTTACTGGTACATGTCCCATAACTTTAGAAGAAGGACAGAGCATTCACAACAAGTTGACTAAGAGCATACCAAGCATGGCAAATGTTTTTAAATGCTTTAGATATATCAAGAGTGCAGAAATGAAGACTAGTTGTTCCAAATTTCTTCTTTATAAGAGTTGCTAAAACATGCTGATAACACAAACCAGACCTGAATCCGAATTTGTTGGTATGGTAATTAACGAATTCTTATTGATCTGTATTCTTTTTATTAGTCTAAAAAAAGTTTAATTGGTTTCTCTACATCTTGAATATATTATCATTATCGTCATGAAATTCTTATTTCTAGCACATCTTTAATAACCATGTAAAAATTTTTTTATTGTGCAGTCATTTGTATCTAAATACATTTCCTGATTCTCAGCTAATCTCAAGTTTGCAGTTGGTTAAATCAAACAGTCTGTCACGATTGAGCAAAGTCGTTGTCGATAAATTTCTTATCAGAAAGATTTCCAATCTGTCAAATTCAGTTCTAATCATGAATCCAGCGTATATTAACGGCGTTTGGTCTTTTTCCAAAAAGCAGGATTCCTTTCCGGTTTTTGACCCTGCAACGGATGAAAACCTTGGACTCGTCGCAAACTGTACTGTGGAAGACGCGCAATCTGCTATTCTGGCTGCCAATTCTGCTTTTCTGCAATGGAGTAAACTGACCCCAAAGGTAGTTTTGTCAATTCAAGGAAAAGGTAGAGGATACGGATTTTGCTAACTCGGGAAGTGGTTTTACTAGGTTAACGAAAGTTCAGAAATCAACTTAAATCCTTAATATAAGACTGGGAAGGCTTTTCCAAATATCCATCCTGACCCTTTCTCTTCTTCTGGAGACTGAAGTTTTATGAAATAGACAAATACTTATGCTAGGTGGTTATAGCTATATAGGCTCTTGCCTGCAATAGACCTACTTTAATATTTGTATGATTCGAAAAATTATATGAAAATAGGCCAAAAAAGGTCAAATTTAGCTGAAAACAAAGTTGAAAATCCGACTGAATTTGAATCTAAAGTAAGTTTGATTTTGTTTTTGTGTTTATATAGATTCAAGACAGGTAGCAAAATCTCTTTAAGCGCTACAAGGAGGGAAAGGCTGAAGGTAGAACTAGAGGACACAATCCCTGTGTTTGTGTATGTATCTATTCCTGAAACTTCCATTTCCCATGACAAGGTTTTAAGTAGCAAATGCTTTATTTTATGTCATCTCTGGAACTTCGTCTACTTTTCTATTTGACGCAGGGAGTACTCAAAAATTATGAAATTGAGATTGAAACTACAAATTTTCTCTTTTTGGCAATTCTTACTCTTTTTGCTATTGACTGGCTGAGTTTGTAATAATGGATTTTAAAAAGTAGGTGATTCAGGACAGTCCTCCCTTTGAACTTAGTTTCTGGGTCATCGCCCATCTCCTAACCAGACTTCCGAGTGCTCACATGCCAAAATTCATCTAACTTATTGGATTATAGCAATATAAAACAAAAGTGGATTTAGTCAAAACAAATATATTGTCATGTTTCTGAAAAAAATGTTCTCATCCGACTACATAATTTTAGCTCTTATTTTATGTATTAAGTGAGTTGTAAGTTCTGTGTACATGCATGACAATCGTCTGTCATCGCAGTTAATATATAAAAATAGTCTTAAGACTTTTATCCTCAGTAGTATATTAATTAACCAGTAAATTATTTTGTACATATATTTTACTTCGTAATTGATATTATATTTCTTAGGAAAGAGCTTCATTTCTTCACAAGATCAAAGAAGAATTATTGCTGCAACAGAGTTATATTGCAAACATCTTGTCTCGAGAGAATGTAAGTATCAATGTATTTTTTTCGGGCAAGTATAAAAAAAAACAACCAAAAACAAAGTAATTATACAGAAGGTAGAATAAGTTATACGAGAAATTCTAAACACTTCAGTATTTTATCTTGGGGGGAGAGGTAACTTTATTCAGGTTTTTTCTTAAAACATTTCTATTTTTTAGACATCGAAGCACTAGCAAAAGAGCCCGTCGAACGGCATGCATAGAAAACCCGTATTATATACTCTTGCGAAAACCGGAGAAAAAAAAATTTGTCCTCTTTCCCTAGACATAAAATTATAAGCCTCCTTGCCCCCTTTACCTCAGGACAAAGTCTACCTGAAAGGTTCAACTCGATCTCGACCCGTAAGTCAAAATAGGGTAAACTCTGATCAGGAACCAAAAGGCATGATTGTAAAAGTGCTCCAGAGACATACTGGCTTCAGCTAGCCTTTACATAACCTTGCGTTGTTGACTAGATGTAACAGGAGCTTACCGCTTTTGTAAAACAAGACTAACAGAAACTAATTGATCCTTACGTATACCAATTGGTACAATATCAAGATTATATTATAAATAGATCTTACTATCCCAATAATAATTACTACGATTGATTATAATCAACGACGCATGCCGCTGATTATATGATTCTCTTGCCAGTGATTGTTGGTGAATATCTCCAACAAAAATAAACATTGTTTGAGATATAGTTTAACGCCTGTCTCCGCTTAGTACTTTCTCCAAAAAACTGAGCGGAAAAACACAAATTGCTTTTGAAATGCAGACCATGATTAGCATTCTGGTTTGATAGATCTAGTGAAAAAGCCACCAGGGACGATGATTTTCTGTACTGTCGTTGAAAATGGGACTGATAGATTACAGAAAATGTGTATTTGTGGAATTCGGGAAAATACCAAAATAGAGATTGGCTATCAGTGCTCTGATTGGGGTATACACAAAATGAGCTGATCGTTTTGATTGCGCTGCCTTAATTTTATAAACAGACCAAAAATGCTATTGCATTTGATTATATGAGCTTTTTTTTAGGGAAAACCGCTTCCGGAAGCAATGGGAGAGGTTGGCTTTGCGGCAAGCTTTTTCGAGTGGTTTGCTGAAGAAGGAAGAAGAGCTTACGGTGAACACATTCCTGCCCCATCAGTAGGGAAACAGATTGTTACTGTCCGAGAACCAGCAGGCGTTGTTGCCGTGATCACACCGGTACTTTTTTTTGCAAGTATCCTACGATTATTTTTAATGATTTTACAAAGTTAGCAATTCTGCAAGAGATTATGTAATCGATATTTTTTTAATACGAAAACATGCTAAATTAGTACGCTTATATTTTTTGTTACGCCAATATTCTTGGTAGAATTTATGGTGTTTTTGTCAGCAATATCTTTATGAAGATAATTTTCATCAGTAGAAATGCCCAATTAATTCTTATGTTTTTCATTGTCATAAGACACGGAAAAATTCAAATAGTATTACGTTTTCCGGATTTTTTTTAAACAAGTACATTTGTGACAATTGGTTATGTGTTACTGTTTTAGAATGATCCTTATCTTCATTAATATTTTTATCCTTAAAATTGTGTTTAATTACAAAGAATGGGAAATTCATAGCTATTTAAAGCCTTTAAGAAGAATATTTAAGCAATTGTTTCGTTTTTCAGGACTCCTTCCTCCCCCCCCCCTCTTGTCATGGAAAACCAGAAGTATACAATGCATTTAAAATTTTTAACATTTGGAATAATGTATCATTTTGTTGACCCTTCTGGAATAGTTTCTTACATCTCATATATTTTAACTCGTTTGGCTGGAACCAGCGTCAAAGCAAATCATGTGACGACTTAAAGTGGCTTTCTAAATCTTTTTTAACCTACAAAAAACCTTGCAGCACATAGAGATTGCGGGTCACACTTGTCAAAAATTACATGAAAAAACGATTTGTATGTTACAACTTACAAAATCAAAATTAATTGGATATTGAACCATAGAAAAAAAGACGAAATTACTTTTTTTATTATTATTATTATCATATTTTCAAGTTAATTTTGTCTACATTGAAGCTAATTTAATGGGAAATTTCTCTCGCTTTACTTCTATTCTTTTTTTTTTACAATCTCCTTGATGTTCAGCAAAAACATTTGACATACACACCCTTATGTTGCCTTCCATTGACTATTGTTTTTCTCGCAAACAGACTGTTTTACGTTCTCTAAAGCTCTTTTAGTGATTGCGAACGTGGTTAGTGTTCGTAATCAAGTCATAAGTGCATTAATCGGTAAAATCGAGTATTTTATTTTAAATCCTCTGTCACTTGGAAGGACGGTCCATTATTTTATTCACAGAACTCTTGTCTCAGACACCTTGGAGAAACATTCACGAGAGGAATCCTAATCCCGTCTAACTTTGCACTATTTAATGATGAAAATACAATCAATATTTTATTCAAGGCTAGCTAGAAGGTAAACTACAATAGTGATCATTTCCTTAATGCAAGCTGCACCGTTAAAGGAGACACTCTAGAATTGTCATAGCTTGTGCTATTTTCCTGAATCACAGTTTTCTAGGAGCTGTCCTCGCCGAGTCGTTAGCACGCTAGAATTGAAATCCATTGTCTGTGAGGACAGGGGTTTGAACCCTGGTTATTTGTTTTTGAACGGAGGTCAGTGGCGTGACTCCGTAAGCGCAGCCAGAATCGACCTAGCTCTCAATGGACACCTGGAGAAATCTGGGGAAGGTAAACAGGAAAGATGTGAGGAAGCACAGGATGACTGGTCCCCAGCCTCCATTGCACTTCCTGGCTGAAGGGCTATGAAATAGAGATCAGCACCACCGGTAGGGACTTTAAAGTCGTCCAGTGGCGTGGCCTATTCTTTACCCTTTTTTTTACAGTTTTCTTTGAAGCGAAACTAATTTACCAGTTGCAGCGAGAATCTTTTCGTTTCTACGTTGCATGCTAGCATTCGAACTGCTTAGGTGGCAAAATATATGTTATTTATTCTATTTTGGCCATCCAAAATTTGTAGTTTAGCTATTTTCAAAATTGTTCTTGATACTTTGGGGTTTTCACTAAAGTTGGGCCTTGGTATTCAGCCCGGTGCTAGATGGGATTTAAAATGTGCTAACTGAAGAATGTGCTAAATATGCAGTGTGCTAACTGAAGGGCTCAAGGAAAACCAATAAATAAAATGTTTGGCAGGATTATGTATTATGTAATGCAAAGTAGCCATGGATACTTTTTAGCGAAATAATTGACAATTCTTATGACCTTTTTTTGGGGGGGGGCTAAAGGTGAGAAATCAAAAAAGATTGTCTCAATTTTTCCTCCGTGCTGACTTCTGGCTTCATGTGAAAACGTGATTTTTCTTGATGCTAAAGATGAGTGACCTTAATTCTTCTAATTAGCATCTACTTTCAAAATTCCTGTGGTGCAGTTTTCATTTTGATCTAATCATATTTTGTGGAGTTTCAGGCAATTTTTGGAATTCTCACAAGTTTGTTTTCACAACAAACTTTATCGTTAAGATTAATCGAAATATTTTTTTTACTATTCCTGAATCAGCTTATATTGGCGATTCTTCCTCGCTTGATAGTATTTTTGTCACGTATACTTAAAAATTTTGGTTACTATGGGCATTTTTTACTAGGTTGCCCCCTAAGGGGGTAGTCATGATGTCGATCATTCAACTTATTAGACTTGTCTGTTAAGGTAGAAATACTTAATCTTTGTTTTTCCTTTGATATTATACATAGTTCTGTTTATTTCTTCTGATAGCTGAGAAACACTTAGCATAAATTATCGAAATCATCAAATAAATTATCGTTTCTTATTTCGCGCCCGATTTAAAAGGAAACGTGATCGCTAAATTGTGATGGAAGTTACAATGTGTCTTAGTCTGTATATGTATAAGCTTCACCAATGTTTGATATCTATTTCTAGTGGAACTTCCCTATTGGTATGATAGCAAGAAAGGTAGCTGCATTATTGGCTGCTGGGTGTACCTGCGTAGTGAAACCAGCAGAAGATACTCCTCTCACGGCCATTGCTTTTGCCAAGGTTTGATCTAAGCTACTTGACGGTATTCTGTTTTCGTTATATTTTTAGCTTAATTAATCGGTTTTTCCCTACATTTTCAGTTAATTGGATGGAATCGATTGTTTCCCCTTTTGGAAGATTGCTTGAATTTTCTCGTTGTAAGAAGAATTATCCGTTAAAATTGTACTGCCTTATTCAGTATCGTAGTAAGGTTTCAAGAGGTTAGAACTTCTAGCAAAACTAGCAAAGACCGTTTTAGTGAAAATACCCACCAATATGCGTTTATTTTTTCGCTACTTTTATCGTTTCTAATTAATATATAGCTCTTTAATTGAAAAATCAGTTTGACTGACTTCTCGAATGTCTCCCTATGCCCAAAATCTTTTTTTAAGGAACCTTTTGAAATTGGGTATCAAAATGAAGTAATCTGAACCACATATTTCTTACTTACTCATTTTTGATGGGACCTAGGCGCTGCTCTGCCTCGCCCGGCATCGATAATTTCACCAACGGAAGTGTTCCATGGGACATGGTCATAGGCAACGAACGGCCTGGAATTGGTAGAGCAAGTCTGCCAGAGCCAACAGAAGAGATGGAAGCCTCTAGGCGGTTCTACGTCGTTGTTTACCATTAACCACCAATCTTAACTGTGGCCTCGTGGGCAATATTTTCAATTTTCGATCGGTTGTTGTTTGATAACGGAATTCGAGATGCACGTTTGGTCTTCACATCTTAGACAATGGCTGGCCTAGCTAAACGAGTCGCCGTCTCTATGCAATTTCCAATACTGGGTTGTTTACGGTGCTTTAAGGAAAATCTAAACGATATATGTATTTAATAATAATTGTATATCAATTCAAATGAAGTAGAAACTCCTAAATAGTTTTTTTTTTGTACGGAAACGGATTTTTTTTTTAATTTTACGAAGTAATATTCGATATATAAAGTATAATATTCTAAAGTATTGTATTTTATGGTAATCAATAATTGTAATTATTACATTAGTAATCTCGTAATGCATGCGCTTTTAATTTCAGAAATAAATGCCAATTCTATCTTTGGTATGTTGAGATGCTAACAAATAACGAGTCCACCCTTCATAGAAGGGAAAATCATCAACAAGGAGAAAGAGTCATTCTTATACAACTCTGAAAAGGTTATGCCAGCTTTGCCTCTCAGAGAGACTATCTATTTTGGCTTTACTTTAATTAGCCGTGGCTCTCAAGTTTTCATCACTCCCACCAAGTTGATAATTCAAAAATCAACGGATTTATTTGCCTTCAAAGGGCTCACAGAACTGATCTATCTTGACATATTTATCTTGGTCTTACTCTAATTCCCCATGGCTGTCAAATTTTTCATCACTTCCACCAAGGTAATATATCAGATTGATGGAAGTAATGAAAGACTTAAAATCCATGGCTAATTAGAGTAAAGCTGAGACAGATAATCTCTGTGAGACACAAAACTAGTATAAATTTTTACGTGTTGTACGAAAACTATTCTTTTCCCTTCTTGATGATAGTCTATCATCCTTTGTATGGCATACTGTTGTCTGTTATGGAATTTTCTTCAAATATTAGGTTGCTTTCTTTTTAGAAAGATAATCACACGTATTTCATTTTTAATTATATCAAAATATAAAGATGTGCAATTTTGAAAATTTGAGGCATCTGTAGTGGCATCATTTGAAACTATTAACTGAAAAATATTTATTTTGCCCCCTGCAACAGCATAATGTAAAACTGCTGTCCTGCAACAACTCTTTGCACTTCGGTTTATTTTGTTTTTAAAAAGGCGTTTTACTGCATATATTTTGCTTCCCAACACATCATAAACTAACGATTTGGATTTTCCAGAATTAGTAGTTGGACCATGCAGTCCGCATTTGAAAATGTCGTCTGTATCAGAAAACGTCTCATGGGAAATTTGTTTCCTTTGTTTTACGCTATTTTGTTTTACGGTATTTTTTTAGAGGTACATATGAACATCTCCTCTCTTCACATTAGGCGTCATATAATCCAAATGGCAATGTTCAAAACATATGTTAAAATTTTCAGTTACTATAAGCTAGGTTAGTTTTTTACTAGGTTGCCCTTGGAGGACCATGGTGTGATTACTTATTCTGTTTTTCTGGTTTTTTTTGTTGTTGTTTTTTCAAGTTTAAATTACTATTTGACTTATTTTCTTACAATTTATCCTTGAAGCTACAAAGTTTCAAAACATTCATCCTTAAAGTATTTAGATAAATACTTAGCTTTAGAGGAAAAATTGGAAGGATATCTGATAGGGACGACATATTTTCTGTTTACAGGGTATGGTGGTTTGATTTCATTGAAAAAGTATGTCTTTTTATGTATGATTTTGCTAGCTAGAGTCCAGTTAAAAAATCTGCTGAAGCTACAGACACTAACTAATTGTGCGAAAGAAGACCGTATATATTTCTTTTAGATCGTTGAAAAGTGTGGCATTCCTAACGGTGTTTTCAACTTAATACCGACATCACGAGAAAATGCACCTTCTATTGGAAAACTATTTGCAGAAAGTGCAGATATTTCAGTCATTTCCTTTACTGGCTCTACAGTCGTTGGTAAGCAATTATACTTAATGGCTGGCTCATCTGTGAAAAGAATTGCGCTTGAACTTGGTGGAAATGCCCCTTTTATTGTGTTCAACCAAGCAGATTTAGCGCTCGCTGTGTAGGGAGCCATGATTGGAAAATGGAGAAATAGTGGTCAGGTAAGTTTCTGGCTGAGATAAAGCAGGCCATTATCCAATTTACCGTCTCTAAACAGATTTAGTTTATTTCTAATTGTTGTCTCTATGGCTGATTGATGTAGAACATCTTAGGCAGCCCAATAGTGCTGCCTAAGTAAACAGCGGTGTAAACCCAATGTATTATTTTTTTATAGACCATGGCACTTCGTTTCGAAGCAGTCGTAGAAGCTTTGAAAAGGGCTCATTCGATTGGAAATTGAAAGAGCTAGTGACCTTTTTAATAGTCAAGAGTGATCCACCTCCCACTCCAACCATTTCTCCAAACAAAATTTCGAGATATTCATTTTGTTCAGCGTTCTTAAAAGGTCCAGAAATTACGTTTTTGAGGATAACAACCCCTCCCATAGCCATCAGGGCAAGGTTTGTAAGTTATACCCTGGGGCATATAAAGTTTTTATAGAAAGGGGTGTCGTATAAACTTTGAAAGGGGTCCATTGGATTAGTAAGCAGAAGTTAGAGTGTCCTTTTTTAGATTCAGAGTGATAGGAGGGTGGATACCCCCCCCCCTCACATCTCGTACTTTCCTGGAAATCGGATAGAAATTTTGAGACGGCTATTTGTTGTCGTATGAACTTTGAAAAAGGGTCATTCGATTGGAAATTGGAAAGGGCTAGTGCCCTTTTTAATAAAAGTGATTGGAGGGCAACAAGCCCCACGCCTATTGATTCCCAAAACATTTCTAATCAAAAGTTTTGACATAGCCATTTTGTTCAGCGTGGTTGAAAGGTCTGAAAATTATGTCTTTGATGATGACAATCCCCAACTGCCTTCAGCGCAAGGGTGGTAAGCTATGCCCCGATACCATATAAGGTTTCCATGGAAAGGGTGGTCGTATGAACTCTGGAGGGGGCTTATTTGAATAGAAATGGATGTTCTAGTGCCCTTTTTAAGATTCAAATTGGTCGGAGGCAGCCACACCCCCCCCCCCCCTAATATCGCATTTTCCACAAATGCGTCCGATAGAAATTTTGAGATAGTCATTTGTTGAAAAATAGTCCAAAGATCATATAATAAGGCCTTTGGGGTTTACAGAATCCCCCAGAGTCTTAGGGGAAAGGGTTGTAAGTTATGCTCTAGTGGCAACTAAGGTTTTTATGAAAATGGTGGTCGTGTGAAATTTAGGAGAGGCTCATTTGATTGGAAATGTATAGTTCTAGTTCCCTTTTAAGAATCAAACATGATGGAGAGCAAATAGCCCCCTCCTCCCTGACATCCTCTTTTCCCGAAACGCATTCAACTGAAATTGTGAGATTGCCATTTCGTTACCAACAGTCCAAAAATTAAACAATGTCTTTTGGGTGAACACAATCCCCCAGAGCCCATGGGCAAGGTTTGTAAGTTATGCCCCGGGGCATTTAAAGTTCTTATGGAACGGGTGGTCGTTTAAAGTTTGGATCGGATGGAGCTCATTTTATTGGAAGTCGGAAGTTTTAGTGCCCTGTATAAGAGTCAAAAGCAAATGGATGGCACTCCCCCCCACCCCCCATACCAAGCCTATCATTCCCCAAAACACATTCGATAGAAACTTTAAGAATTATTTTGTTCAGCACTGTTGAAAGGTCCAGTAATTATGTCTTTGGGAATATCAACCTCTTCATCGTCCTCAGGACAAGGACTGTAAGTTAGGCAATTCGTTCATTGTTTACACATAGTATATGTTATTCACAAAGGTATGCGTGTTTGGTCACAAAATGGCCCATAAGTTGACATTATATTCACGTGATGGTAAGACAGCAAACCTTATTGATTATGTTATTGTAAACCGAAGAATAGCAGGATCAATACAAGATACTAGGGTGTATAGGAGTGCTGTTATTGATGTTAAAATAAAGATCACCGTCTAGTAGTGTCTAAGGTTAATTTAAAGCTGAAATTTCGGAAGTGTAACTACCTCCCGGAAAGTTATGATGTTTATAGACTCCAGAATAAAAATTTGAGAGAAACCTTCCAGGAACAGTTGAACACTAAACTTGAGAGTTTAAGATTTGACTGTGTGGAAGATGGACGGAATAATTTTAGAAAAACAGTTTGTGAAGTTGCTGATGGTGTCTCAGGAAAGAATGTTAAGACTGCAATTAGGAAAATTAGCGAAACAGCTTTATGTTTAGTACAGAGTAGAAGGGGTTTGTACAAGAATTATCTGAGTGATAGATCATATGAAAACAAAAGGAATCTAAAGAAAGTGGAGAAAGCATTAAAATATGAACTAAGGAGATGTGAGGTGGAGGCCATGGATAAAATTGCTGAGGATCTGGAAGATGCAGCTAGACGGCATAATAATAAAATATTATACTGGCATGTTAATAAATTGAGAGGAAGTAGTCAATCCAGACTAGTCGCAGTTAAAGAGAGGAATGGGGCCCCAATTAGGGATAAGGAAAGAGTTAAAGAAAGATGGGCAGAACATTTTGAGAATGTGCTAAACCGAGAAACTGAAGAAATTTGTGATACCTTGGATGTGAAGGAAGATTTGTTTTGTGAGGAAGAATTGGCGACAATACTAAAAGGATTAATAAGTAATAATGCTCTACGTGCTGATAGTGTGATAAATGAGTCTCTTAAATATGGTGGCTCTGAGGTTAGAAATAAGCTACTGAAGATTATGAATATAATTTTTGAAAAAGGGGAAGTACCTAATGATTTTAGGAAAACCTAAATTAAACCACTGTATAAGAAAGGTGACTAGAGTGAGTGTCATATTATAGAGGCATTAGTCTGGTCTCTGTTGGTAGCAAATTACTCAGTGGTATGATAGTTTTTAGACTGAGAGATGCAGTAGACAAAGTTTAAAGGGAAGAACAGTGCGGTTTTAGGAAAGGTAGAGGATGTGTCGACCAAGTTTTCACTCTTAGGTTAATAATTTAGAAGTCCCTTCGTTGTTAAACACTTTTGGTCCTCAGTTTTATCGATTATGAACAAGCTTTCGATTCTGTTGATAGAAGAGCGTTAGCAATGGTCTTATCCTTACTTGGTATACCAGACAAATACATTAAAGTGATTTGTGCTATATACGAGGATAATACTGCTGCGGTTAAGGTAGGAAATGAGGTTAGCAACTGGTTTTGTATTAAATCAGGAGTTAAGCAAGGTTGTGTTCTATCCCCCTTTATATGGATCATTTTCATATAAAGATCACTTCGTCTTGGGAGCACAGGAAAGGCAATGGGAGAACATGGAATCGAATGGGAAGGAAAAAAATTTCTGGACTTAGATTATACTGATGATTTAGGCATCCTAGATGTAAGCGTGAGCAAATAATTCCCAGATGAAAGGGTTAAACAGAAAACAGGTTTTCCATGGTTGGAATGGGAGGATGTGATAAAGAAAGAGTTAAGGGAAATTGAAACTTCCTGAGAGGGTGTAAAGAGGGAGGCTTTGGATAGATTAGGATAGAGGAGGAGCATGCATAGCTGTGTTGGCCTCAGGTGGCTTGGTGCTGTGATGAGTTCTTAGTAGTAGCAGTAATGTTTTTTAAGCATATAGGAAAATTTTTAAATAGCAGAGGGGAGGGGTCCATACTAAAATGAATTTGTTTTGCTTATCTTTCCTCCTTTATTTTGAATTTATTCTATCCCCCTCTATATGGATCATATTGATGGACTTCTTCTTGGGAGCACAGGAAAAGCAATTGGAGACCACGGAATCCAATGGGGAGGAAAAACGCTCCTGGACATAGATTATACTGATCATTTAAGCATATTAGATGAAAGTGTGAGCAAAACTAATGAATTTTTAGAGGTTTAGCGAGTTCAGGGTGCTAGAATAGGTTGGAAAATTAATATTAAGAAGACTAAGTCACTAAGGCTGGGAATGTGTGAAGATGAAAAGGTGACGTTGGGTAACGAAAAGATTGATCAGTACATCAAAAATTATCAAAATTTTAAGGAATAAATATCGGTATATTTCAATTAAACTTACAATCTACGGTCATTTCTTTTTTTCTTTTTCTTTTTTTTAGCAAAACACAAATTGTGTTCTGGTCCTGAGATACCATGGGGGTTATCGGCCCTACTCATGTTAATTTCTGCTCGTTTTGAGTTTGAATCAGTTATTTATTGTAATTTCTGGTTGTCTGGAGTTTCATTTAATTATTAATGGTGATTTGTGGTAGTTTTACGCTTGGAAGATGATTTGACTTTATTTATGCTCATTTTTGCCTTAATGGAGCTCTTTACTTTTCTTTGAAAAACTTCTTTTGTCGAAAAAATCTTTCAAATTAATGAAAAGAGACAATGACTGTGCAGTATAGTGTATTTTAGCGTTTAAATTATCCATTGTAAACGACAAAATCTGATTACTAGGAGCAGCTAATGCCGGATTTCTAAACGACTGAGTTTTGGTATTATCAAAACCTCTTTGTAAGTGGACCTAAAGAGAGAGCCCATGTTTTTAGCCCATTTTAGCCCATATTTTGGCTGAGTGAAATTATGAATGCGAACTTAGATATTTTTGGATTTTTTGGGAAGTAGGCAAGTAGAAGCCTTCAATAACATAAAGGATGATTTTTGTCAGTGTATCTGTCTTAGAAGGGTCAATGTTTTTTCGAATTCGTAGTAGTAGTTATAATTACAATTAGAAAACTGATGCATATCGAATTTATGTGCCCTAAATTTTTCAGACTTGTGTGTCAGCCAATAGAATTTTTGTCCAAAAAGAAATTCATGATGCCTTTGTTGATAATTTCGTTGCTGAAACAAATAAACTGAAGGTTGGGAGAGGACATGATCAAGGAGTGAATGTTGGCCCAATTATCAATAATAGACAGTTTGAAAGAGTAAGTCCCATTGACTTGTTTAAATTAGTGTCGTTTTAATACAAATTTTGAAGTCGAATATTGTTATTATATTTGTTTCAATCAAGAAGACAGCGTGTTTTTTCCAAACGTCTATTAAACTTTTTTGTATTAGGTTTTAGACTTTTTCAGATGTCTATTAGACATTTTTCAAAACAACCCCCAAGGTCCAATTAGCGGAATCAACTCCTGGGAAACCTATTCCCTGACAAGTAAAATATTATACCATTTTTAGAAAGGTATAAGTGCTTATGTCCCGTGTAAATATATAAGTGTATATGTCCCGTCGATACCTTCTTATTTTGTTGTTTTTGTTTTGTTTTTTTATCTTCTCTTCCTTCAAGTTGAATTCGATAGGAGTCACTTTTGAACAGTTTTGGTGAATGAGATGTTGCCATATGAAATGAGTGTTTTCTCTTTTATGTATTTAATAAATAAAATAAAAAGTATACAAAGGAGAATTAAGAAAATGAGGTGAAAAGCTGCTAAGCAATAGAGCACTGAACTTGTATTCAAAATATCCCACGATAGCCGGATAATATCAGGATGAAGGTTTGTTGGCAAGTGAAACCAGATGATTAGCTCATTAGAAAGATCCACAGTCTCATATATTTTTTTAGGCTATTGAACTTACTCTACATCTGTGAAGTACTTAAAAGATATCCAGCATATTTTTGCTAAACTCCCTGGAATTAACGCTTATTTATTTCGGTAAAAAATGATTTCGGTAAAACAGAAAGCGTGACAGAACATGTGGAATAACAAACAAAGGATAAAGTTTTCTGAGTATACAACGATGACTATACAGAGATTTGTAGATTGACATGATTGCGCTTTGCGGTTCCTTTAAAAAAATGGTCGACCTATGCCTCACGAGTAGACTTCATATTGAAATGAACCGACAGTCCAAGATAGTTAAGAGATGGCTTTGGGTTGATATTTGATATTATTTTGTACTAGGCTGATCATGTTCTGATGGACAACAAGCACATTAATTTTGGTTTTTAAGCAGCGTTAAAAATCGAACCGAACCTAGGTTTTATCCTTTAATATGCTGTTTAATATGCTTGTATCAAGTATATCATCAACATAGTTGATGAGCGACGCTACGGTAGTCACTCATCAACTACTCTAGCACTCGATACGTGACTGGCTTCTATATATGTGATTCTCAAATCACGGAGTAGCATTATTATCGTGCCAATCTTTAGTTTTAATTGCTAATCTTATGCTATTTCAACTGAATTAAAAAATTTTGCCTGAATTCAATTCATTCTTCTTGTTTATTCTACACAGAATCATACATTTTACAGAATTTGTATTCTCCTTGGATTTGTTGTGATTCTTGCCGTTGCTTATCTTCAAAGATGCATTCCTCATAACCTATGGATGACCCATGGCAGTCTTATATACATATATATATATATATATATATATATATATATATATATATATATATATATATATATATATATATATATATATATATATATATATATATACATATATATATATATATATATATATATATATATATACATATATATATATATATATATATATATATATATATATATATATATATATATATATATATATATATATGTATATATACATATATATATATATATATATATATATATATATATATATATATATATATATATATATATATATATATATATATATAAGCACCATCATTTGAAATATTTTTAGTCCCTTCAAGTTATAGTCCAGGACTTTTAGGGTTTGACCCGGACAAAATTGCAATATACACGAAAATGGTACCAAAATGATCAGAAAAAAATTCTGTACAACATACTAAAAGTCCCCATAAATCCGAGTGGGGCGAGTACCCGAAAAACAGGGGAAAAGGGGGAAATGCGGGGGAAAATGGGAAAAATGCCAAACATGCCCAGAAAATAGTTTAAAGTGAGTTTTCTGGGGTTTTCACATACGCTGATTACGAAATTGACATCTAAAATTCAGTATAGAAAAAGAGTACTACGGAAAACGGGGGAACAGGGGAAAGAGGGGAGAAAAGAGAAGAATACAGGGTAGGGGTAGAAAGCGGTTTGAAAGATATTTTCTGGGGTATTGCTATCTGGTGATTAGATTAGGTGAATTGAGAAATAAAATGATATAAAAAAAAATCGATTAACATAAAACGGGGAAATGGGGGGAGGGGAAAAGGGAAATATACAGGGTAGGGGTAGAAAGCATGTGGAAATGTGTTTTCTGGGGTTTTTCTATCTGCTGATCACGAAACTGACCCCTAAAATGAAGGAAAGAAAACGAGAACCATGAAAACCGAACAAAACTGGAGGAAACAACGGAAAAGGGGAAGGGAGGCCTGACTCCTGAGCCAGCTGCTAATGGCTAATAAGTAGGCCTATGGACAAAATAACTCGCTTAAGTATCAAACTTGTACTTTCTTGAATCACAGACATTTCTTACAACCATTTGAATTACTAAACATAAAGAAAACAACCGCTTGGCAGTTATATATAAAATGGCTATTATATGTAAAATTTGCACTTTCGAAGGCAGTATAGTTGACTTGAAAAACACAGCATTGATATCACTAGTCGAGCTCCTCGTCTTCGACAATCTCGTTGTCCCTGTTCAAACAGTTGATACCCTGGCATTCTCCGCACGCGAACGTACACGCTAATCCATTTTTCTTGCAGCTGCATCGCGAGTTCTCGCAGCCTGTCTTACAGTTGCATCTCACGACACTCAAAGGAGTCTGAGGTGCGGGCAACAAATGGGTCATCACAGGTGAGTATTTATGGTCTCTGAGGACCCAACCCCAGTCAGCCGGGTCGAGGTCAGCTGGTTCCCCTTTCCAACGGGATACCTGGAGGCGCACTCGCTGGGAGTGGAATGAAGCTGCAGCTTCGGTTGGCGGAAGCCTTTCAGGCTTAACAAACGCCGTAGTATTAGACGAAGAAACTTTTTCCAAGAAAATTCGATGTCGCAGCTTAGTGAGATCTTCGTTTGGTCGTGCTTTATACAAGCTGAGGAGAAGATATTCACCCGC
The DNA here is from genome assembly GCF_032884065.1 of Artemia franciscana. Taxonomy (NCBI): domain Eukaryota; kingdom Metazoa; phylum Arthropoda; class Branchiopoda; order Anostraca; family Artemiidae; genus Artemia; species Artemia franciscana. Next base: position 16,033,747 of record NC_088883.1, on the reverse strand, counting down.
TTTCACAATTTCATCTTTGGACAATGATTCATCCAGAAACACTTTGCATTTTTTTCTGAACACTTCGCTCTTCTTCAAAAGAGGTAGCACAGCTTGCTTTCCAAGTCCGAAAACTCGTGAGGTCGTGTCACATCCCAAGAGTGCGTGCCCTACCAGAAGCAGCCTGGATACTTCTCCCATTTTTTTTTGCACTTCTTTGAGGCACCAGAACCGTGTTATCGCTTCTTTTGCGTTCGTTGACGATTCGAAGTAAAGTGTTTTTGCATTAGGCGGGAGGTGATACAAGAGTAGAATCAGAAGGTCAGTGTCGTTGCCAAGAACTATTGTTTCAGAGTTTTCTGCTTTCGTTACGGCAGTCTTCACGATTAGATAGTCAGCATCGTCCTTCGCATGGACGACTTCAAATCCTTTGGCTCTGAGTTTTTCCCCGATGTAGCTTATAATTCGCTGTTTGTTCTGAGAGTTGCTCAAAAACTCTTCCTTCTTTTTCTGGAGCTTCATCCCTAAACTGAAATCGATCACTTGATGCTGGCTTCCCTTACACCGTCGGTTGTGCGTAGCATCTTTCGTGGTTGGACCAGCGCTGTATCCATCGAAGACAACAGTAGGGGAGGTACAGCGTCGAGTAACGAAACTAACATAGCTGTCACAGATTGAATCATAATTATCACCAATCTTCCAAGGTACTTGCTGAAGCAGCCAACCTCCGTCAACTACAGTGACACGATCTGACAATGGCAGGTGGTGAATCGAGTCCGTGTTCGCTTCTTTCCATATTGCTTTCGCTAGTGCAGGTTTGTCTGGCTGACGCATTATGCCAGGATTCTCAAACAAAGCGGGCGGATAACTGCACAGTTCGTAACGTAGAGTTTCTGCCATGTCATTTTCAGATGTATGGGCAGCAGTCGAAAGACGTTGAAAAAGCAGTGCAGGATCGATATGCAAAATCTCGCCATCTATCCTAATGTTCCCATCGGATGCCAGTGTAACGACTTTGTCTTTCTTCCTGAATGAAAAACTTTCGACGGATTGGCCATCCATGCGCTGGAGGATCAGCTCACCTACAGCTTTAGCATCCTCTGCATTGACGCCTTTATGGGCAATCAGCCCGGAACCTATACTTCTAAGCTCTGTGGAACTAGTGAAAGGAGAGTTCTCTAGAAGGAATTCAAGAAACGTCAGTAGATCCTTGGTATCTCTCTGTATTCGTGCTGCGGTTGCAGTAACGTGCTGTTCACTAGAACTGTACTCTAGAACTGGAACTCCGCGGTGACTAGTCTACCTTGCTTCTCTTACTGGATGTCGAATTAGAACAGGATTATGTTGACGAACCCACGCGCTTGTCGATAACGGCGAGGAATACGGAATAATGTAATTTCAGTATTTTTCCGTATTTCTTTCTCGAATTTTTTTTTGCCTTTTCCGAACCTATGGGGTAGCCGAACCTCTATAGATCTCCTGTATTTGTTCTCGAACTTTGTTTTAGATGTCAATTTTATAATCAGCAGATAGAAAAACCCTAGAAAACACATTTCCACATGCTTTCTACCCCTACCCTGTATATTTTCCTTTTTCCCCTCCCTCCCCCCCCCCCCATTTCCCCGTTTTATGTTAATCGATTTTTGTATATCATTTTATTTATCTCAATTTCATAATCACCAGATAGGAATACCCCAGAAAATATCTTTCAAACCGCTTTCTACCCCTACCCTGTATTCTTCTCTTTTCTCCCCTCTTTCCCCTGTTCCCCCGTTTTCCGTAGTACTCTTTTTCTATACTGAATTTTAGATGTCAATTTCGTAATCAGCGTATGTGAAAACCCCAGAAAACTCACTTTAAACTATTTTCTGGGCATGTTCGGCATTTTTCCCATTTTCCCCCGCATTTCCCCCTTTTCCCCTGTTTTTCGGGTACTCGCCCCACTCGGACTTATGGGGACTTTTAGTATGTTGTACAGAATTTTTTTCTGATCATTTTGGTACCATTTTCGTTTATATTGCAATTTTGTCCGGGTTCGACCCTTTTTTGAGCTAAAAGTCCTGGACTATTATAAGATAAGGCATATTTGAAAAATTAGTTATCACAAACCCGGCTTGGCCTAATTCGTATTTTGGAGTCGAAACAAAAAGCAGAAAAACATCAAGAATAGGTTTAAAATCAATCATACACTTAAAACTGGCAGAAGAATGTACCGTTATTTTATCAAAATCGTAAAAAAAAGAAGAAAAAATGATGTGTATACATATACGGGCCATGACATGTCAAAAAAATAAACAAATAAATCTAATAAATCAAGAAAGGTCATTAAAAGCATAAAAAGCAGGACATAACCGAACAAATGAAACTTACAAACATTAGTTTAGTTGTTTTTCCCCCTAATTCTGTAGCATAAGGTACAAAGTTGATTTCCATAGACAACAGGTAATAGGTAAGATCAAATTTTTATTGCAAAATGTTACTATCACAAGCCTAGAAGGGCTTAATTCAGAGTTTGGAGTCAAGAAACAAAAGATTATCTAAAAATCACGAAAATTAAAAAAATTGGCAAAAAAAAACAGGCAAAGTTTGACTATTTCAAGGGTTCTAAGGAAATTTTTGGTAGTTGTCATTTAGAATGAGTTTTTATTTTTCGTGTCGAGACAACAGATATTTTCATAACATAAATTTTTTCATCATGCTTTTTCTTATTTTCGTTTTGATAAAACAAATTCCATATATGTCAATCCTACATACAGGTTTATTAGTCTCATATAAGTATATAATCTGGCACTGGCAATCATTTTTCCCACAGGCAAGCCCAATACCTGCAACTTGCATTTTAGATTTCTTAAGACCATTGTAAGCAATTATAATAGTTTTAACACCATTTTCACCAAAACTCGTGGGTTGAAATTTCTTCGTTTCCTACAGTGTCGAACCTATTTATTCTAGTTGTCTTCCAACAAGGAGAAAATTATAATGTTTTTTCTTCATAATCTCGTGGTTTAATCTGTTTCTAAATCTCTGCCGAAAGGAAAATCAGGTGGTTGGGGTTTGAACCCCATAATGTGAATGGGGTGGGTTGAATTCTTACCAGGCTGATGCTATTTTTCTAACGGCAAAGTTGCCGTTTTTGTGTTCATTTTTGTCTCCTTGTTTCTCTTCAAATATTAATGTAATTATGTCAGAATGTATAATGTTTACAAATATTTGCATTCTCCTTGATATTTTCTTAAGATATTTTTTTTTCATTATTTTGCCAATTTTGTAAAACCTTTACAATTATAAAAGCACCATCGTTCAAAATGTGTTTAAAATCAAGATCGTTCAAAATCGTTCAAAATGTCTCTTTAAGTTTTTCCAGGCATGATTTTGTATGGTGTCATAGAAACCGAACAAGTTTTTTTTTTTTTTTTATCTTGGTCCCTAGCAATTATATTTTTGATTTAATGACGTTGTTATGTAATTCAGCAAGAACCAGGCATGTCCCATTGCATTTACTCTCTGAAATACGAAAAATAAACTACGCATCAGCATAATCCCCGTGGCTATTCTCTAGTTTTAAGTCATGGGGTGGTCCTTCAAAGAAGATATAATGACACGTTTCTTCATTTCATTTTTTTTTTTTTGCTTTTAATGTTTAGAAATAATGTGAATTACCTCCTAGTCGGATTTCACCAAAAATTGAAAAAAAGACTGGTAAATTTGCCATGATGGTTTTGAAGCCTTAATAGCATAGTGCTATTGCATCAAAATGTTGTTTTGTATTAGTTTGTTCCGTTTCAGCTAACTAATAAGCATTTTTCACTTCAGATTGTTGATTTGGTATATGATGCCGTAAATCAAGGTGCACATGTCGTTACTGGTGGGAAAGCCTTACCGAACCTCTCAAGTCAGAGATTTTACGCTCCAACTGTGTTGACGAAAGTTACAAAAGAGATGAGAGCCTTTAAAGAAGAAATATTTGGCCCAGTTGCCGCTATAATTCAATTTCAAACAGAGGAAGAAGTTTTGCAATTAGCGAACGAAGGAAATATAAGATTGGCTGGTAAGTGACAAGAAATGTAAATATTGCAGCTGAGTTGATAGATGATAGTCTTCTCTTGGTGTCCTTAAGGTTAGTAGGCACAAATACGAGTCTACTACTGTTAATTTTAGTCACCGTTCAGCCACTGGTCGTCCTGCGCAGTGCATGACTATGATGCAGGGTATTTTGTAGAATATACTTCTGAAATTGGATGAATTGAAACCGCTAATGGTTCCCAAAACTTTGCCCAGAGGGCAATGCCCCTGAACACACGAAATGCCGACAGTTGCGCAAGCAAAACCCCTTTAGGAGCAATCTGAGGTGAAAAAAAAATTCTTTTACTAGTACTGGTTCTGAGTATCAAATGCCGCTTGCCTTTGATAGCTGGCGATTGGTGAGTGAACACCTCCTCTCCTCCGAGGAACAAATATTACCTGCCCAAGCCCCTTAGAAGCTTTTGGGTTGGCTTTTCAAAATGGGGCTTGAGCCCCAGTTCATTTTTTTAATCTACCGATAATAGTAATAGTAATAATAATAATAATAAATATAGCAACTGAGCAATAGCTGCTCAGTAGCTTTCCTTATGTAATTTTAAGTTTATATTTTATTATCTAGTATATTTTTCATTTAATTAGGAATATTTGGATGTTTAATATATTTAGCGATTAGAATTTCTGTGCAATCCAAGCATTGCCTTAAAGATTAGTTTTCCACATAAAGCGGCTGAAATCAAAACATTAGACATGATTAGCCTTTTTATTCTTACTAATTTGCCATAAATTCTCAAGTTTTATTGCAAGAAGCTTACAACTTCTGAGAAGCTTCTAGGGAAGATACTTATTCTGAGGAAGAAGCACCCTATATTCGCTTTCCTTATCGTACAGAGCTAGTCTTGTGACTGATATAGCCATTTGAAGGAAGTCTTATATTTTATTTCTTTTAGGCTATTTTTATACCAATGACTTGCGGCAAGCTTGGCGTGTTGCCAGGAACCTTAAAGTAGGAATGGTTGGAATTAATGATTCGCTTGTTTCTACTTGTGAAGCTCCTTTTGGGGGAGTTCGACAGTCAGGAGTTGGCAAAGAAGGATCCAAGCACGGACTTGACGAATATACTAACTTGAAGTTAATTAGTTTTGGTGGATTAAACTGATTATTTTTCAATTGGAATCTTTGTTAGATTACAAACTTACAACAATAATGTCACTGTTTTTGCTGGTCAAGGTTCCATTCCCTATCGAGCATAAAAAACGTTGGATACGAAAAATAAGAAGTTATTTAAAAAGGGGGGCTTTTCACGAAGACAGGAATTGACTAGAATAAAATCTAAGTGAGTGTTTTATTTGTATATTTAATAGTCATCATCCACAAAGAGGGCAAGCCGTATATGTAACGAAATGAAACAATAAATGAAAACATAGAACTCACAACTGAAAAAAGTAATCGGAAAAGCCTGAAAGCAGTCTTAAGATAAACCAAATTGAAAGAATCTGAGTGTCATTATTCTATACGAGTTTGGCTAGACTAGTTCAATGAATTAAAATCTTAGAAGATTTTTTATTGAGCTTCTCGCGTTTTAGGTAGATAGCTTCATAGGTTTTTTTTATACTGGTTGAGTTTGATCTGATATTGATATTGTCTATAACTTCTAGTTTCTGTTTATAATGGAAAAGCGAAGCAGTCTTCTTCTTTACTTGTAACGATTCGTATTTCATAAAATAAAATTTAAATATCTCGGGCACTAAATGAGATATGAAAGGCAAAAAATTAGTCAACCGTACTCGGCTTAAGGGATGGTAAAACTTTAGTTCTTTATGGATTGTAAAAAAAAAGGCTCCAAGATAAAAAAAAAACGAAAACTGCGTAGCACGGGTAATAAACCAACATTAACTTGATATAAGCAAGTGAAAATAGCTTTTGGCTCTAAATTTTATTGTGATTTACCCCTTCCACCACGTTTTGTTTGTACTGGGATCAAACTCTAAGCAATTTATTATCAAGCCTTTGGGCAAACTGCAACTTATTAATTTTGCTGAACATTAATTTTATTTCTAACAATAATTTCTTCTTTTTCACGATAACTATTCAATCAGGAAAAAAGATGGCTTTCTTTTCGTTCCACAAAATGCTATTGAGTAGGCTGTTGTCATTCTTAAAGATCTCTAACAAACAGTTCATTATTTTGCTTAAATAATCCTTCAATATTCTCATATTTTTATTTATCTAAGCAATCGGACTTTTAGAAACACATAAAAGTTTTTCAAATTACAGATAGAATCACAACACCTCTCAATTTCTTCACAACAGCACAGTGGAGTATTTTGGAAGGCGATCATTATAACCTTTTCTTCGTAGACTGGCAACTTATCAATTTTACTCATTTCCTCTTTAAAAACTTTTATATCACTATGTAAAAATTTCATAGACTTTTGGTTTCGGTTGACCTAGGTGACTAGAAACTTTATAGTTTTTAGAGAAATGGTGCAGGGATGCTATTTTGATAGCCTAGACATATTGTTTCTTTTGATTTACATCATCTTCCCCCCTCCATGTTAAATTTTTATGTCCATGTTGCCCTTCAGTCATTAGAAAATGTCAACTAGATCCCCAAGCTGTTCCTAAGATAATGCAGATACGTTATTTTGTTAGCCTTGGTACACATTGCTCCTTTGATCTACATCACTACTTCACAGGTAAGAGATCCAGGTTCATCAGGGATCTGCATTCCTGATCAATCCTGATATCTAGTGAACCAGGTCACTAGAGCATGCAGGAAGTAGATACAGTCTTTAGTTACATTGAAAGAAGTTTCAAGCATTCCGAGGTACAAGTGCTGGATTTCAGCAGGTGGTTGTCATTCTTAGGAGTCTCTAACATACAAAAAGGAACTCAAAGCAAGAAGGACACTTCTTCCACAAAGCTGGTTGAAACTTTTGCAGTCCCAAAGTCGTTGGATTGCAAACTAGTTATTCTTATTGAAAAATCAAATATATATGCCAGCCTATAGGTTTATGTCTCCTCTAAATGTAGCATAATACAACTGTGCCACCGCAAGGCATATAGCATACCCAAAATAAGAAGCTACAAACTCCTTCCCCCTCAAAGAAGCTTAGAATGGGGACAGACTATATTTGAAGGTCTGATCGGCTACCTTGCTTCGTTGTTTTAACCAATGTAATCGAAATTTTTGAAGTTTATTTAAAATCATTTTGAATAAAGTATTCAGTTTAATAGATCAAAGTAGCGCAAATAAATATAAAATTCCCTGTTTGAGCTCTAAGAAAACCTTGGCCATTCCCGAGAAAAACTTGTTGACAAATTTTCGAATCATAGCAGAAAAAGAACCCAAGTGCTGTTTTGCAATTTTGTCAAAACTGCCTTAGCAGCAGAAAGGATGGGCAAAAAAGTCGTATCCGTTTTTCGTTTGGCATTTCCCCCGAGTACATTTTACCCAACAGCGCGAAAATTCTACCAACAGGTCTCCCAGACTAGCGGCTTTAAAACTGACGTGTAAATCGTTTCTTCATCTACTATACATTTAGCGTCAAAAAATTGGATTTTTTTTTCAATTGTGTTCTTCTCGAAATTTGAAAAAGTGCAGATACAACCAATTTACTGTCAGCCAGTGATCCGAAGCTCTTTCTTTTTTTCTAGGGAATATTCTGTTTTTCAAGTGGAAGGCTCTGGTTAAGCAGGCAAGTAGGCCAGCAGTAGTTTCAAACTAACTTAAAACTTAAACTTTTTCGCATACTGACCAATGGTCTCCGTTCCATAGGTACCGATCTCCTGATTCGGTGCCTCCGGCCATGAGTGCAACGCGTGGGTATGGCAAATTATCCAACGGTTTCAAACTAAGACGGGACTAAAATTTAAAAGCACTTAAGAATTGTGCAGTCTCCAAAATATTTACGTACAATACCAAATTGAAAACTAAATCCTCAAAAAAATATTTCTCATGTGAGGAAATACAATTGTAGAAATAATTTTCCATTCGACAAAACAAACATTTACAACAAAACTTGATTCACTGAAAAAGCTCAAAAACAAACATTCAGTGATGCAGTAAATTTTCTTAGTGGCATTGACGTAGCAATTTAAAATTCTTAGAACATATGTCAAATCGAATTTTTAGATTTCTTTCTAATCCTGTTTTTGGAAATATTATTTCTTTTTTGTTTATTCGTTGTGGCTACCTGATGGTTTCAGGATAGTTTTACCTGTTTCTCACCTGCAACCTGATTTGCTACCATCTGTGCCCTTGAAGTAGATTTTAGACAGACAGGGAGCAACCTAATCCCGCTTTCAGTTCTGTTTTATTGCATTTATAGTATGAATATTTTGTTTAGTATAAGTATATAATTTTACGCTCCTGTATTAATAGTAAAAAAAATGCGTGGAATAACTAAAAGACAAAAAAAAAGAAAAAATTAATATTTTTGTCTAGTGATCTAGAGGCCAAAAGACACTTTCCAGAGTGGGCCTAGGCGCTGACTTTGCGAAGAAGAAGAAGAAAAAACAGCAAGATAGACTCAGGGGATACCGGTAACCAAGCTGTAGAAGAAGAAGATGAAGAAATGGAACAGAAAGAGTTTGGCCTAAGTGACAACAAAAATTTTTGGTAGCCTTATTAGTGAAATTACGATTCAGTTATATCCGCTAATATATATGTCTACATTTAAGCTAAACAAAATAATATACGTTTATTTGAAAATAAAAAAGAACTGAAATTCGTAGCCTAGGTTGTAAGTAAATCAATAAATAAACGAGAAATTTAAATAGTCACGTCAATAGAATTATTAAGAATAATGCCAATTTCGAATTACTGAAATTTGGAATAACATAACTAGGAACAATCAATTATATTTCATAGCAAATTCTTTCGGAAGAATCATATTGAGAAGTGTATGAAAGCTTGCATAAGGAAACTCGTGTTGCAAAAAACAAGAAATTACCAATCAGGGCGGATCAGTAAGAAACTCCAAGATTTTACACCAAGGTGAGTAGCATCAAAATTAACATACTGCACTGAAGTATTTTGTTCTCGTGCTAGACCATCCTTCAAATGACTAGAAACTACATTTGGATTCGGGTATAGATGGTCTTAACCAGCATACTCAAATTCAATAACGCAGAATTTTTGGGTTTCCAATTATAGAAAAGAGGGCAAAAACCACAAACATTGAAATATTTTACCAAACTTTAAATGGATTGGTTCAAGCATCCGGTATTCATTTAGTTTTCAATAAGAAAAAATAAACAACCAACCATAAAAAGCGATGTACAAGCTATTTAAAGCCATGCTAATATATATTTGTTCATTTCAAAGTTTCAGAATTAAAAGTTTCACTATGGGCTAGAACGCCTACCAAAGTTAAGCTAAATGTTTTGGATTAGGAAAAGCCCGAATATATTAATACTACTACTAACAACTCACTTTACATCACCAAATGACCTGAAGTCTACAAAAATACGTACGCTCCTCTCCTATCGCAGTATTTTCAAAATTTCACTCTTTACCTCTCCCATGAAGTTCCAGTTTCCTTTGTATCTTTCCTCGTGGCGTCTTGCCACCTCATTTAGGATGAAATGCTTTTCATTTGGCCAGGATAAATTGCCAAAAACAAAAATATTTTGCAGTATTTTGTCCTTCACCCCTAAAACGTATCCTGGCCATCTCACTCTTTCTTTCATGATAGCCCTAGAAGATGGGAAGGAGCCACATTTGGGACGGAGCTTATTGCTTGACATACAATCATTCAAATGGATACCCAAAATTATTCACAGGCAACTCCTCTTAGAAAATACCTGACAAATCTCTCTGTTTCCTGAAGGGCCTGCGCCTTGGGCATTTAATGAATGTGAAACGGAATATATTACAAACAGTTTTTTTATGTTCAAAACACTGCAAAATAAAAAATACAGTGCTCTATTTTCAAGATACAGTGCTGTATCTTGAAGTATTAAGATTTTAGGAATTAATATCATTACATATTAAATAGCAGAATTACTTTCCTCATTTTTTTCCAGTCATCTTGATTAAAAATTGTGATTCCTTTTTGAATGAAAGGAATCACTGTTAAAAATACATAAGATTTTTTAAAATATTTAGATGACCCAAAAGGCCTTACAACTTTCACGGTTATGCGATTATCCCATAACCGTGAAAGAGGAATAAATAAATCCCATTGGGATGGGGGGAGGGGGCAATGCCCAAACTCCTGTTTGTAGTAAAATTTGTTTGTTTCAAGATTGATCTGAATATTCAATTTAATTTTTATTCGTTTAAGATTTTTTATTCCTCCATATCAGCCATCTGTTATCATTATTTTTGATGTAATCAGTTATTTTAATTTCTCTTCCCTTGGGTTTAATTTATGTTTTAACACTAATTGGGGTCGTTTTTAAATGGAATTACCATAGGAATTTATTTATAATGACTCTTAGTTTGATATGGCACTTTACTTTTCTTTGATGAACCATTTTCAGAAAACTTTCTTTTTAAAGTTAATAAAGTCGTTAAAAATTAAAAAAAATTTGTTGAGAGCATTTTGAACACAGCGCCCGGCCACAATTCAACAAGAAACACAAGCATTTTGTGCGCTAGACTTTTGCCGCATTTTGGCCTGGGCCTAAGATTCAACAGAGCAAGCCTGTCAAAACACATTAAAAGCTAGTCTATATCTTTTAAGATTAATGGTAGACGCAATGTTAACTCGTAAACTAGGAAATTGACAGTAATAGGTGTATCCTGATTTAGACCTTGGCTAGGCTATTTGTCAGACTGGAGGTCCCTCAAGGCATAGCTTAACAATTCTAAGAACAGATGTGTCAACTTTGAACAGAAAAAGTCCTGGTAAATGTTGTCCCTTTTGCCTATCTTTGCTGGACCAAAAGGGCATTGATTTTTTAGCCTGTTAGCTTTGACTAACTTTTTCTTTTAACAGTAAAGCTTTAAAGATAAAATGTGGCCAAAACAAATAAAAGTGGTACCATTACGCTCCTTACTTATCCTATTTCGAAATATCATGGTCACTTTCCTGACAATTCACCTCTCCTTCAAAGCCCCAGTTGTAGTAGAATAGGTCCTTATGAAAATCCTGTGTGTAAAGAAGCCTAGGCCTATATATATAGTAATTTCATTACAGTAATAATGAAATTACTGTAAATATATTGCTATTCATATTATTGACATACAAATAAAGTTAACATACCACTCAATGCTTTTTTATGCTCTTTCCAAATATAATAATTACTTTTGCCACAAATGAAGGTAAAATTCTAGTTAATTGACTTCTTGCTATCTTGAAAAGGGCTCAGGTTAGGAAAATTAAAATTTCAGGGATGGGTCAAGAGGTTAAAGTATGTCTCAGGAAGGTATTTTAAAGTACCCACCTCCACTCCTCCCTCTAGAGGGCCCTGAAATTTGCCTAAATGGAAGGTCTATACCTATTAAAATTTTGGCAAAACAAAATTTTACCTTAATTGTCAGTTACCAGTTGCTTTTTCTCTGCCTTTAGTTCTGAACATGCACTTCCTGTTTTTTGAGTAGAATTTTGAGCCATGTCAATGTTTTTATGGCACTTGGTATTAACCAAGTGACATATAGCAATCACAAATTCTGTTGGTCTGTCTGTCAGTCCTGGTTCTGCTACTTTAGGCACTTCCAGGTAAGCTAGGATGATGAAACTTGGCAAGCATACGAGGGACCAGACCAGATCAAATTAGAAATGGTTGTTTTCCTGATTTGACCATCTGGGGGGGGGGGGGGTTAATTTGGAAAAAGTAGAAAAAACAAAGTATTTTTAACTTATGAGTGGGTGATGGGATCTTAATGAAATTTGATGTTTGGAATGATATTGTTTCTCAGAGCTCTTATTTTAAATCCCGATTGGATCTGATGACATTGAAGGGAGTTGGAGGGGGGAAACCTAAAATCTTGGAAAACACTTAGAGTGGAGGGATTGGGATGAAACTTAATGGGAAAAATAAGCACAAGTCCCAGATACATGATTGACATAATTAGAATGGATCTGCTCTCTTTGGGGTAGTTGGGGGGGGGGGGGTAATTCTGAAAAATTAGAAAAATTGAGGTATTTTTAACTTACAAACGGGTGATCAGATCTCAATTTGAAATTTGATATTTAGAAGGATATTGTGTCTTAGAGCTCTTATTTTAAATCCTGACCAGATCTGGTGATATTGGGGGGGATTTGGGAGGGGGAAACCTAAAACTTAGAAAACACTTAGAGTAGAGGGATTGTAATGAAACTTGGTGGGAAAAATAAGCACAAGTCCTAGATACATGATTGACATAACTAGAACGGATCTGCTCTCTTTGGGGTACTTGTGGGAGGGGTTAATTCTGAAAAAATTAGAAAAAATGAGGTATTTTTAACTTACGAATGGGTGATCAGATCTCAATGAAATTTGATATTTAGAAGGATATTGTGTCTCAAAGCTCTTATTTTAAATCCTGACTGGCTCTGGTGACATTGGGGGAAGTTTGGGGTGGGGGAACCTAGTCATGTAAAATGCTTAGATTGGAGAGATTGGGATGAAACTTGGTGGGAAACCAATTGGAATGGATCCACTCTATTGGGGGGGGGGGGGTTATTTCTAAAAAAAGAAAAAATTACATATTTTAACTTAAAAAGGAGTGATCAGATCTTCATGAAACTTCATATTTAGAAGGACCCCATAACTCAGATCTCTTATTTTAAATCTCAACTGGATCAAGCATAATTGGGGGGGGGGGGGGCAGTTGGGGGGACCAGAAGTCTTAGAAAATACTCAAAGTGGCAAGATCAGGATGAAACTGGATGGGAAGAATAGAAACCTGTCTAAGATACATGACTAACATAACCAGACTGGATATGCTCTCTTTGGTGGAATTGGGGGGGGGGGATAATTTTGAAAATTGAGGTATTTGTAACCTATGAAAGGGTGTCCAGATCTTAATGAAATTTGATATTTAGAAGGATCTTGTGCTTTAAAGTTCTAATTTTAAATTCTGACCAGATCCTTTGACATTGGGGGGAGTTGGACGGTGAAACCAGAATTCTTGGAAAACATGAAAATTGGGGTATTTCATCTTACAAATAGATGGTATGAAATTTGGTTTACAAATCTTAATGAAATTTGATTTTTAGAAGGAATTCATGTCTCAGAGCTCTTATCTCAAATCCCTACCAGATCTTTTGACATTTGGGGGAGTTGGAGGGGGAAATCTTGGAAAAAACACTTGGAGTGGAGGAATTGGGATGAAACAAATGTCCTTGATACATGATTGACAGAATCATACTGGATTTGCTCTCTCTGGAGGAGTTGGGGGGAGGGGCTCAGTGATTTGGCGAGTTTGGTGCTTCTGGACGTGCTAGGACAATGAAAATTGGTAGGCATGTCGGGGAGCTGCAGAAATTGACTTGATAAAGTCGTTTTCCAGATTTGACCATCTGGGGGCTAAAGGGAGGGGAAAAAGTAGAAAAAAATAGATATTTATAACTTACAAGTGGGTGATCAATTCTTAATGACTTTTGATATTTAGAAGGACATTGTGACTCATAGCTCTTATTTTAAATCCTGACCGGTATTAAGCCTCTTATTTTCCTTTTTAAATCAATCTATTGATTCATAGAATTTTGTTAGAGTTCATACCATATGATCTCTTGGCTCTTAGCTCTTCTTGCCTTGTCACAAGTGCCATATGCACTCTTAGCTCTTGTTTTTTTCAGAATTTAGGAAATGGGTTTGCATATCTCTAAAACCTTATAAAATGGAATTAAGCAAAGTTATGAACCTGAAAACAATTTTGTTGTACTTCAATTAAGCAGAAGATCTATTTTGCAAGGTTTCACTTTTATAACACATATATTTTTAAAGGTCAGGGCCCTCTGGAGGGAGAAGGAGTGGAGGTAGTTGCTTCAAAACACCTTCCCGAGCGTATTTTAGTCTGTAGATTTATCCCTGGAAGTTTCATTTTCCTAACCTAAACCCTTTCTGAGATAGCAAGAAGTCAATTAACTAGAATTTTACTCAAATAAATTTTACCCTACCCTATATATACTAATTCAGGGTATATATTTGCATATTAGCAGGATAGGGTAAAGTTTAATTTTACCTCTCATTTCCATCAGAAATAAACTTTACCCCTGCCCTAATGTGAAAATATAGCCTAGGCCTATGCCCTGAATTTGTGTAGCCTATACAGGGATGAGTGTAAAATCTATTTGTGACAAAAGTAATTATTATATTTGGCAAGAGAGTAATTTTTTAGTTTCATCACAAGCTGTTTAAAATACATATTACTACATAGAGCAAGATTCTGATGCTTTCATATTGTTTCTTTGTCATTATTAGAGAAGTGTATCCATTTTTAGCTTTCTAAAGTCCCCCTCCAGCAAGACTAAAAATACATAAAGTGGGTGAGCTTTTGGAGCTGAGGGAAACGTTGGGGTCAGACAATATGAATGAATAATGACATAAAACAAAATGCAATCATCAGAATCCAGCTATATGCAGTAATTCAAAAAAAAAAAAAAATATATATCCTGCCTTCAAACTTTTAACATCACAGATTCTTCCCTTGACTACCCACAATTTCCGGTGAAAATGGGGTTGCAATGATAAAACATCATGAAGATAACAAATAAGGCATAACCAATCAGCAAAAAGTAAATCAATCATCAACTAGCAATTCAGCTAATCAGAATACAGACCTCACCCTGCTGCCCATGGGGATCATAGACTAATTTGCTATGCTCTACATGTAATGTTATTATAAGCAAAATTGGATGTTTGTTTTTCTCAAACATCTGACTAGTTTAAACTCAAAAGTGAAAGTGAACAATTTTGGATATTCATATTAATGGATATGTAGGTTTTTTAATTTTCTTTAGACTTCCTACTATACAGAAATTACCAGTGATAACTAGAATTAGTATTTAAAATATAATTTCATTCATATTGTACAACTTTAACTTTTCCCTTGGCTTTAAAACCCTGCCCACTTCACACATTTTTAGTTTGCCCCATGATGTTGGAGGGTCAACCAAAAATGAATGCACTTTTACAATTTTTTACAATGATGAAACTAAACAATTACTGTAAAGAGCAAAAAAAGGCATTGAGTAGTATGTTCACTTTATTCTTAAGTCATTAATACAAACAGCAAAATTCCTATCTTAGGATATGTTTTTATTAATCACACATCAAGTTCCCTTCTGTTGTTATTCACTATTTAAATTCATTTAAAAATACTTAGACTGAAGTCCTATTCGCTATTGCATCTTTCTTGCTGAGGCGAAGGTCAACTCAATCTGAAAAGCAACTATGATATCTGGAAGTGGTATGGAATAAGGAATCTAATGATATTACTTTTATTTGTATGTTTTTTTCAGAAGAGGCCAACCACTAAACATTTATCCTTACAAATTCTAGTTTTGATTAAAGCACAAATAGAGGTTAAGATTACATAGAGGATAGAAATAGCCTTAACTTGAATGCAATTGGGTTTCTCAACTAGCTAGGAGATAGACTTATCTCTAAAGACTCTCTCCAAGAATAGTAAGATTCATGTCTATGCCCTCTTTTGAAGGGAGAACTATAGGCTAATAACAAAGTTATTAATTTGTGGTAAACAAAAAACTTTCATCAAACAGATTTTCTGGGTTGGTTTTGCTTTGATCTATATTTTGTCTACTAGATTTTTTTTTCGGCTTAAAATATTATGGCTGTCCAATATTGGCTTTTCCTATGTACCTCCAATATAAATTCCTGTTTCTTTGTCAACAGATT
Source organism: Artemia franciscana (assembly GCF_032884065.1). Lineage (NCBI taxonomy): Eukaryota > Metazoa > Arthropoda > Branchiopoda > Anostraca > Artemiidae > Artemia > Artemia franciscana. The sequence goes on along the minus strand of NC_088883.1, from coordinate 16,017,949 downwards.
TGCAATTGCCTGTTTCAAAGACTGTGTTCTTGGTCAAATTTGTAATTTAATTCATTTTTACTTTAAATTTAATACAAATTAAGTGTGAACCTGGAATGGTTTATTTTCACTATAATATTCCACTATTTTCTTTGCAAAATGGCCCTTGTTCCTCGTTCTCAATGGCCTAATTAATTTAACTGTATTACATTTGTAAAGAGTTGGAAAAAGATATGCAAAACGAAGTCATTTTAATATGGACCCCCCCCCCTCTGTTATTGCAAATTTTTCCTATATGCTTAAAAAACAATACTGCTACTATTAAAAACTCATCACAGCACCAAGCTACTTGAGGCCAACACAGCTATGCATGCTCCTCCTCTCTCCTAATCTATCCAAAGCCTCCCTCTTTACACTCTCTCAGGAAGTTTCAATTTCCCTTAACTCTTTCTTTATCACATCCTCCCATTCCAACCATGGAAAACCTGTTTTCTGTTTAATCCTTTCATCTAGGAATTATTTGCTCACACTTACATCTAGGATGCCTAAATCATCAGTATAATCTAAGCCCAGAAAAGTTTTTCCTTCCCATTTGATTCCATGTTCTCCCATTGCCTTTCCTATGCCCCTTGAGAAAAAGTCCATTAAAATTATTAATTATTAATCTCACTGCCACCATATTTAGGAAACTCATTTACTGCATTATCAGCACCTAGGGCCTTATTATTTTCAATCCTTTTATTACTGTCACTAATTCTTCATCACAAAACAAATCTTCCTTCACATCCAAGGTACCTCAAACTTTTCATATTCCTCTGTATCTTTTTTTTTTGCAACTCTATCTTGGTTTAGTATATTCTCAAGATGCTCTATCCATCTCTCTCCTCATCACCAATTGCACTTCCAAGGGACACACTGAATGACCTAGTGCATAAAAATGCACTTGTTTACCCAACATCATATAACACTAAAAGAAAAAAAAGAAACAGGGTTATACTGTAAAAGCATAACTCCTTAACTTTTCATCTGTTAGATTTAATTTAGAGTCCCAGAATCTTTGAAAGCAACAATCTTTTTAAACTAGCCAGTTATTTTTTTGTTTTTGTTTTTTAAATACTCTTTCTTAATTATGAAAAAGAGAGTGCTTTTCAAGTATGCAGAACAGATAGTTGCACAAAATATCCTGTGTACTTTGGCAAACTTGTATCTTTTATCTGCTGCCCAATGTTGAAATGTTCTGCTAACATGCAACCTCCCTCCTATTTCTTGTTGTTCAGTGTGCCATTGAAAAATATTAGGAGGTCCTTTATATACTTATGCAATTATCTCATAATAAAGCCATGTGCTCTAGTGCGCTGGGCTCCTTTTAGCAGGTTAAATGTTCTGAAATATTGTTTTTCTGCCCTTCCTATCTAATAAATTATCTGCTTACAAAATGTTTTTCTCTTATTTTCCTTTTCCAGATGAGAAATTGAAATGTTTTTTACCGCAAAAATAGCTGTATATGGTGGTATCAATATAATTTGGAAGAACAGAGTTAAAGTTTTATAACAAACGTGCCTGTTTGGGAGAAGTATCAACAATTTCAACATTATAATTGTTTCATTAAAAAAAATAGCAGTTTCCTTACTTGCCTCAATACAACTTATTTAACTTTAAATCATTATATTTCTGCTAACCATAATGAGGAGTATCTTTCTAAAATTGGTAATACTGACCTTTGTCCACTGTGAAAAGAAATAAAGGAAAGCATAAAATTTGAATGGGAAAAGAATGCACCTGTCCATTCCAACAGAGACAGTGGCTGCAGTTTAACAAGAAAGGAAATATGTGGATTACAAAATAAAAATTATCTACTTGTTCTAAAAGAAGAAAGTGGGCAAACACTATCTATTGATACTCCAAAACTAGAAAAAAAACATGGTAGGGTCTGATTGATTTTTTATTTCTATTCATTAAGTTGTGTCAATATTCAAATAATTTACATATGTCATTTCATTTATGGATAGGCTTACCACAGGTCCTGCTTTGACCTGGATAACAGACATAATACAGGTATATCCAATGCTCAGGGGTTGGGGAAGAAAATAATAGGGACTTATCAAAACCAATTATCTGAAGGTAAACTTTGGGGGGCAGGGAGGCAAGTCAAGTTGAAGCATATACAAATGGTCCATAGATGCAGGCCTCTTTGTGTACATGTGTTTGCTTAAGCTAATTTTAAATGGTGCCTTTTTTACAAGTATGTCTGCTTTTGTGTTTTAGGATGATTTACAACTCCCCCTTTACATCTGAAATGTAAGTAGTTTAGGTGGCGTTATTCATTTTCCTCCTCAACAGCACTTTTAAGTGAGGGTTCTCAGGGTATGATTCTTGGACCAACTCTCTTCAAATTTTATATTACTTACAGGATCACTTTCAGGATCCAATGTCTATAGGGAAAATTTCATTGTCAGACACTCTCTAAATACATGGTTAGCTTCCTGTTTTTTTTTTTTTTTTTTTATTTGAGTTCAAAGTTAAAGTCTTGTTCTAGTTGATTCCAGTTCAAACAAGGTGCAGCTTAAATTCAGTTGTGCAACGAATCTGACGTTTCAAGGAGTGATGAAGAAGTGGAGGGCCTAATGTGCGCCATAAATCATACAAATTGAAAACAAAGAACATAAATATGCCAATCAGAAAAACAACTATCTATCTTTCTTATGAGAAGTCAGTGATAAGATGTTTATTTCAAAAATTAACTGTCACAAGGCCTAGAGGGGCTGAATTCAATTTTAGAATAAAAAAAAAAAAAGAAAACACAAATGAAAAGAACACAACTTTTAAACTTATAATAAGAAATGGTCTTGAAGGAGCCAATAGCCTATTTTGCACCTCCAATCATACAAGTAACAATTCTTGTATGATTCTGCTTCAAATAAGGCACAGCATACCTACTTTGTTGCTAAAAGCCTGGTGATGAAACAGTGTTAGGTCTTCAATGGGTCACAGGCCTACTTAGAACTTCACATCAGACTGGTCAAAAACCATTGCATAAACATGTTAAATTGATATTGACAATAGAAATCATTCAAATTGAAAAATATATTGTGCAGTAAGCATTCAGTTCTGCAAAGAACTTGGCAGTTGAAGGGATGAAAGGCCTACTTTGTACTGAAAATCATACAAACTTACAATCATTCATTTTTATTCACTGCAATAATGCATAGTATGCCTACTTTTCCTGTAAAAAGTTGGAAGTAGAAGGGACGAAGAGTGTTGGAGGGGTTAATAAATCCTCTACAAAGTCCAAAATATTGTCCAAGGTGTTTCAAGTTCCTTCTTGCACCTTTTTTTTTCCTGTAGGATTTTAAAAATACCAATTAGGTATATCCCCAGCTTTCAATTCATCTTGACAGCAAACATATTTCTGACTAGTGGATTAATCTTTGCAAACCAACCATTGATTTTATTTAATTCTTTTTACTATTTCATCTAGGTTTTTTTATTACCATTTATTCTATCTATTTTGCTGGCGTGTAACTGATGTTGCAATTGCTAAAGAGTCTGTATCTTACGATTTTAAGACTTAAAAAAGCTGTTTACAGGACAGCAGTGATTATCATGCTAGAAAAGAACATTGGATAGAGAATCCAGGGGATATTCGTCCATTGATAGATTTGTGGTTTTCTTGATTAAATTGGTACCTGAAAACGAGTACACTAAAACAAAGCTTTTCCTCTCTAATGGTGTTTATCTAGCTTTACTGAATGCATAACGAAAAAGCCTTTTTGAAACTTCTGTCTCTTTCAGCATGTTTCTAGTGTGACAAAAAGTTAGTGGTTTATTTATATATATATATATATATATATATATATATATATATATATATATATATATATATATATATATATATATATATATATATATATATAAACTGCTAACTTTTTGATTCTTTCTCTCAACTCTTCTTTTTAAAACAGTTCTGTTTGTTTTAAGTTTTAGTGTTGCTCCTTACTTTCAGTTGAAAAACTTGTTTTTTTTTATTTAATAGCATACTGAAAATGCACTGTTTCTGATGTTGGGATCTTAGGGGTTTTAAATCACAAGGCTTTTGTGCAAGTGTGATCATTTCTTTATTAGAAACATTTACAATGCGTTTTGGTCATCTTATATCCATCCAAGAATATTCCTCTTCAGAAAATGTTGATCTTCTTAGAAATATATAAATATCTAGATATTTGGGTAGGAAACAAACATTTTGAAGTCATTGGGCACTTCTTCTTCTATATAATTTAACTCCTACATCTGACTAAATTCTATTCTAGCCTATGAGAAGTCTATCTCAACATTGGTCTCCATACTTTTGTAAACAATGGGAACAGACATTATCAATAAGAAAGAAGCTTTATTTACTCATTTAGATTGTCTGGCTCATATAAGAAAGAGATTGGATCAATTACTTAGAGAGATTCTGAACAATGTAAGTTTTGCTCTCAGTAGTCAGTTACGTAATAAGTTAAATTCAATGTGTTCTTTTGTTTTTAGATCCTTCTGTTGCCTTCATTAACAAAAAGCTTCTTACTCATACTTGATAAGGTGCATTCACAATGAGGTTTTAGTAATACCAGAACTAGGCCCGTTCCAAGACCAGGTATTAGCTGATTCTATTCACTAGGTTTTACCACTTATTGTGGATAATTTAAAAGTTGAAATCAAGCAATACAATCTTCTCATTATCCTACGCCTTTGTCTTTGTCTCAGATCTCATATAGTTCTTGTTTCTCTTGTCCAACATTTTTTCTTGAGCTCTGGTAACTTCCTTCCAATATTGCACTTCTTTTTATTCCATTCTTTCATATTTTTGTTTGCAGCTTTTTTCTCTCTGGATGAGGCTTGGGTATTACCCCGGAAAAAAGTTTCTTACTGTTTCTTGTTGTGGTACATTCACAACGAGATTTTGGCAACACCAAAAATTAGGCCCATTCCAGAACCTGGTATTAGCTGATGTTTATGATCAGATCTTACTATTTATAATGGATATTTAAACGCTTAAATCAACTAATGCTACAAATATCCCATGTATTTATATTAATCTAAAAATCTCATACGGGTACACCAAGGGGGGATGCACTCCCCCCTAGATTTTGATAATTAAATTGTTATTTTTATTTCATAGCTGTTTTTTATTTTAGCAATGTGCTATATTATACCAGCATGACTTGCTAACTGGCCATTTGTATTTGTCACCCCTATGCTTTGTTCTTTCCCAGCTATTAGATAGTACTGTTACTTTTCAATGGCCTTGCTTTGTAATGTCCCGTCGGTCCCATTGTAAAACCCTTGTCTTTAACGATTAAAAATAAGTAGTTGTGGGCATCAAGCCATGGCTAAATGTAAAAAAAGCCAAGACAGATAGTCCGAGTGAGTGAGAGGGGCAAATCAGGCATAAGTCCTTATTAGGATTGTGTAAAAACGATGTCAGTTTCGCATTTAGAATAATATATAATAATAATATATTCGGATTTAGAATAAGAGTATGTTTCTCCTATTCAAAAAGTTCCATTAATAGCTATTGATAATAAGAATGGTAATACCAATGGATTGCTTAAATTAATCTGCCGTTTTTATATGTTGTGTTAGGACTTTAGTTACAAAAACAATTTTTTATGGCACTTGGTATTAACCAAGTGATATATAGCAATCGCAAATTCTGTCGGTCTGTTTGTCTATCCGGGTTTTGCTAGTTTAGGCACTTCCAGATAAGCTAAAAAGATGAATTTGGCAGGCGTATCAGGGATCAGACCAGATTAAATTAGAAATATTCGTTTCCCCGATTCGATCATCGGGGGGGGGGGGGAGTGGTTGGACGGTTAATTTGGAAAAATTAGAATAAAATAGGTGTTTTTTACTTAAGAATGGGTGATCAGATCTTAATTAAATTTGATATTTGGAAGTATATCGTGTCTCAGAGCTCTTATTTTAAATCCTGACTGGATCTGGTGACATTAGGGGAGTTGGAGGGGAAACCTAAAATATCGGAAAGTGCTTAGAATGGAGGGATCGGAATGAAATTTGGTGAGAAAATAAGAAAAAAAATCCTAGATACGTGATTGACATAACTGGAACGGATCCGCTCTCTTTTGGGGAGTTGGGAGGAGGGTTAATTCTGAAAAATTAGAAAAAAGACGTATTTTTAACTTATGAAGGAGTGATTGGATCTTAATGAAATTCCATATTTAGAAGGAACTCGTAACTCAGATCTCTTATTTTAAATTCCGACTAGAGCCAGTGTCATTGTGGGGAGTTGGGGTGGGGGAATTGGAAATTTTGGAAAAGGCTTAGAGTGGAGAGATCAGGATGAAACTTGGTGAGAAGAATAAGCACAGGTACAAGATACGTGGCTGACGGTGATCGGATCTTAGTGAAACTTGATATAGATATAGAAAGAATTTATGTCTCAGATGCTCAATTTTCAATTCGAGTGGAATCCGGGGACATAGGGGGTTGGACGGGGGAAACAGAAATCTTGGAAAACGCTTAGAGTGAAGAGATCGGGATTAAACTTGGTGAATAGAATAAGCAAATGTCGTAGATACGTGATTGACGTTCTCGGACTGGGCCCGCCCTTTTGGGGAGAGATCGGAGGGGGGTGCAGTGCTTTCGTGAGTTTGGTGCTTCTGGACGTGCTAGGACGATGAAAATTGGTAGGCGTGTCAGGGACCTGCGCAAATTGACCTGATAAAGTCTTTTTCCCCGATTCGATCATCTCGGGGGCTGAAGGGAAAGGAAAAATTAGCAAAAATGAGGTATTTTTAACTTACGAGTGGTTGATCGGATCTTAAAGAATTCTGATATTTAGAAGTACCTCGTGTCTCAGAGCTCTTATTTTAAATCCCGATCGGCATTAAGCCTCTGATTTTCCTTTTAAATCAATCTACTGATTCTTAGAATTTTGCTAGAGCTCATGCCATAAGAGCTCTTGGCTCTTCCGGCCTCGTCACAAGTGCCATATGAGCTCTTAGCTCGTGTTTTTTGTTCTTGTTAAGTTTTTTAGAGAATTTAAACTAGAGACGAAAAGTTACTTATGCCTTGACTGGTGTAAAGGACGTCTGCTCCTGTAGTATCATCCTTTTTCACTTAGATGTCGGTTTTCAGTAGCAGGCTAATCCCTTTGTTTCATTTTCCTTTTTTTTAATTCTACTAATGTACTGAGATATCATCGAGGGACATTTTTTTTCAATTTGGTTTTTGCTGGTTTTTAGTATGTATTTGAAATATACACAAAAAATATAACAAAAATTTATGCTTGGCGAATGGTACAAAGAAACGGTTGTTGTAATTTTTAGTTGAAATAGCCCATTAAGTATAGGTATAACTTCCTACTTTTATCAAAAATTTCTGCAAAATATGAACAACTTTGTCATATTGATAAGAATCCCGAGAGTTATATTATCACCTGTGTCTTTGAGAAGGTACACATCGAAGATTTAAATATATATGAAACGTTTTGCTTCAATTTCAACATATTTTTATGCTACATTATGTTTGCTTGCTTGCTGTATTGTATCAAGAAAAGCTGTACAAAAAAGTGCCACTTGTCTTTATGTTTCTGACTACATTTTCTGTACAAACTTTTGTCAAAATCATGTAATCAAGTCCTTCCAAAAAGAGGTGTTACTTATTTTTTAAGTTTATGACATCATTCCTTTATCGGGCACATATGCGTGCATCGTGTGTATGCAGACACCATAAACTATCTGATCCTTAATTAAACAGTGGTTTTTCTGACAATCTTTCTTCTGAATCCTACAAAAAGTCGAAGATTTGTTTATCCTCCAAGGATTTTTAAATTTTATATATTTTTTTGTCAGACTTAACCGTCAGTAGTCACGACAGAAATGCTTTTTATATTTAGATACAAATATTTTGGAATCATAATGGTTCACCTACTTTCCTTTATTTTTGTTTCTTATGATGGCTTTTTTTTTACAGATTAAATCTTTGGTTTTGGATGTCATATTAGAAAAGGACGAAGGAACTCTTGTGATCAAACAAAAACGTGTTAGGCAAATCATTTATGACTGGTGTGATCATTTATGTAGTGTTGTCGACGATTTTGCAGATTCTGATCGAACAAGCGATCCCAGTAATGACGAAGACTATGGAATCGACGTCAATCTACAGGAATTGCCACATAAAGATTTAAAAAAGATATTTATTGACCATTTTTCAAATGTTAGATACTATGCAAATCTTCTTCGAAAGTGTACAAAACGGCTCCATGAAAAGGTAACTATTTGATCATCAGGGGGGGGGGGGGATTAATTCCAAAAAAATCAAGTACTAGGAGAATAAATTTTTTCTCCGTTAAGTTTTCGAAAATTTTGTAGCTTCAGCCTCATACGAACTCGCCCTTCTAGTACAGTTCAGACAAAATTGGAACATTGCCTAAGTATAAATGATGTATCTAAGTTTGAGGGTTTCCTGTTTTGTCCTTTTATTTACATGTTGGTGTCAATCGACCTTATAGCTGAATAGAAAATCTTATTTTTGTTTATAAACGCTCCTAAATTACTAGTAAATTATTTTGTGTCTTTACCAGTGCGCTTCAGACTTTATTAAATGCCTATTTTCACAAGGAGTGGTTGCTTGATTCACCCTTTAAAGCCATAGAAGGGCATATTAAACGAAAAATTAATCATTGAATACAGCTATTATGCTAAGCAGATCAGTTACTGGAACCGAAACATTTTATAGGATTTTTTATTTTAATTCTTAAGTTTGCATGGCAAATATATAGCTTGAAGAAATAATAAAATTTTAAATATCTAATAGTTTAGGCATGTACATTAAACAAAATATACAAATATTAAACCACTGCTAATGCTAATGACTCGCTGCAGCACTAAGCCACCGGGGGCCAACACAGCTGCGCAAGCTCCTCCTTCACCCCAGCCTATTCAAAGCTTCACTTCTCCCTATCCCACGAAGTTCGTATTTTCTTCGAATCCTTCCTGATGACTCTTCCTACCTTGTTTGGGGACGGCCTGCTTATTGTTTGGTTCTAGATCGATGGTCAAAAAGCTAAATCTAAAATACAATATTTGCCAATCTGTCATCCTTTATTCTAGGACTACAAAATTCCACAACAAGTGGGCGAGGTTTCAAACCTGAGCCTTGTTTACCAATCCTTCTAGCAGAAACTATATCATTTTGGGTCACAGGAATACCAGGAAATCTAGTACTGCAAAATCCAAGGAATTTGCTTTCAGAAGCTTCTGGATAAGGGTCTTCTTTTAAACCAAATAGTTTCATTTGGTCAAACTGATCACTCAGACGATCAACATTGGATTGAATTGGTTTCAGAGAATTTTGCAGCTGTGACAAACCTGAGTCAAGCAATTTCAGGGATGATTCAAGCTTTGACATCCTCAGGTCATGTTGTTTGAGTGATTTTTCAACAAGCACATCAAAATCCATTTTCAGGCTAGTGTATACCTCTTGTTTGATGATTTCTATACTGTCGGCATCAAAAGCAGCAGGTTCATGACCAGGGGTAAGTTTTTTAACAGAGGCCTCAACCAAAGGGCCAACCTCAGAAGACAGTGCTCGACTTACAACTTCTGCCATTGTAGTTTTAAGAGTTTGATCATTCAGTGAATCTGCAATCAGCTTCTGCTTGTTCTTTAGAGTGTTAATATGTGAGGTGAGCATAGCAATCTGCTCATTAATAGATTCAGCACCACTAAACTGGATGGAGCAGTCTGATCTCATCTCTCTGGTACTAGGAGGTCTATAGCTCTTTTTTGAGGTATCACCCATGATGTAGGCTAAAGTGAACTCCAGTTGAACTAGGCTAATCAAGCTACATGCCAAAAAAGCCAAAAAGAAAAGAACAGCAAAGACAAGGGATCTTCTGGCTGACACGAGCAGTTATCGAATGGTGATTTTACGGCTAAGCAGAGATGTAGGCATCAAGCACAAAATAAAAAGACTGTACCTGGAGGGTCCCCAATTGCACCCCTGGGGTTGGGGCTGCTAGACTTGCCTGCCTTTCCCACTGGAGTGGCTGGCAGGCTAAACCAGCTCTTCATACAATTCCGAATTTAATGGATAGATTAAAGATGCCACATTCCACTTATATAAACAATAAAAAATTCCAGTGTAAATCTTTAATTTTGAATTTTCCGCGTTCAATTGATTACAAATTTTGTAATCATATTTGTAATCAATATTTAAAATATTGATTACAAATTTTACCCCAACAGAAAGTTCATTATATGTGTTTAAAATGTTGTATCATTGTAATTCTCTGTTTTAGTCTGTAAAAAATCTAATCTAGATAAATATTAGGGGCACATATTTTCAGAATAAAATAAGATGGACATGCAAGGACAGTGCAAAATTTAATTTCAGGTGAGAAAATAAAATTCGAATTTTAGTCTAGATGTTTTTGGACCTATTCCAGAACAGTTTTTTACAGAAAGCAAAATAATATAAAAATACGTTGATGCAATGTATATAAAAAAAATAAATAAGTAAAAATAAAAGGATTTGTGGATACCTTCAACCTCAAGCAAACTGAATTAGACAGTTCTAGACGAGTTAAAGACATTACAAATAGAAGGGTTTTCTATGTTATATCCAATATCTAGATTGAGACATGCTGTAAGTTTGTACAGTATGCCTACATTTTTGCTAAAAGAGAAAAGGGTCCCAGATATGGTGAGAAATATCCAAAATATAAAATTTACTCATCACGAAGAAACGTTCTTCAGAGTACTAAATGCCCCTTTTTTATAATTGTTCTGAAGCTTTGAAAAAATTTTGGGGGAGGAATGTTAAAAAGAAAAGATATTCAGATTCAAGACGAAGCATTCCTCTTGTGTCCTCTCTCCCTTAATGTATTTCCGTTTTTCTCTCTATCTCTCTCTATCTTCCTCTCACTCTGTTCCATATGGTTAAGAAAAATTTCTTGATTGTTCGTTTCTTTCAGTGTGAAGGATATGTGTGTTCAATTCTGTCTTCGTCAGGAAAAGATCCATTGTCTTTTTTAAACATGTTGCCTGAAGTAGATTCGTTATGTAAGTCAAGTCACTGCAAGCTAACAGAAAGTTATAACTTGATTTGTGGGTCCCATTTATTTCAAGTCCTGCGGCAAACCGCCGCCATTTCTGTGACTCCCTTGGAAAACTGCTCTAAGAGGGATGAGCAGGTGGAACCTTCTACAAACAGCGAAATGGATCTGAAGTCGAGTTTGTCTATTCCTAGACCTGCTGAAATAGAATTACAAAGTTCTTCATTTAGCGTGGACCAGAGTTTACGTTCAGGAAATCAAGATTTGCATGAATCCATGCTTGTCGATGGTATGATTTCAAGATCTAGGCAACATCCTCTCTCTATACAAGAAACTCAGCAAAAGACAGCTGTGTCCTCTCCCATTGCAGCTGCCAACGGTTCAGATTTAAACATTCAAAATGGTGACAAATTTTTCTCTGCTTCTACAAAAGGCTTTGGCTCAAAAAATAGTAATAAAGATACGTTAATTGCGAAGAATATAATTGCAACTGACTCTTACGTTGGAAAAACTTTCAGAGTTGTTGTGGAAGAGGTTCGAACACCAGAAAAGTTCTACCTAAGTTTTGCCAGTAATGAACACAACCTGAGTGAACAAAGGTAATTGGATGCGCTTTTCTCATTCGATTTATTTATTTAATTCTGTGCCTATTTTGTTTCACCAAGGAACTGTAGTTTTTTAAAGCAAATTAATCTTAGTGTTGACGTTGGGGTGAATGCTTTGATTGGTATGCAGAAACTCCCCCAGTAATAAAACTTCACCAAAAATAACTCCTGCTAAAATTATCAATTCCGCCGCAAGATGTACTGACACTCGGTGCATACCGTTTCTTTGTCTTTTTTGTCTCTTTGTCCGTTTCTTTGTCTTAGACGATTTTTATTAAAACCTTGTTCAGCAATGCAGCTAAACTTAAACCATAACTTATCACAAATAAGGGGAATCTTGCCACCCCTCAAACCTCTTAAAAGGCTAGAAAAGTGCATTTTATATGTATTATGTATATGTAAAATAAAAATTAAGCGCTGTTCAAATTTTCAGCGATTCTTTTTTTTTTATATCTGTTTATTTGTAGCAAAGGATTTAGTTTTGTTATTCGTTACTTCGAAAAATATAGAAAATCAGTTGGCTAAGTTAAATTTTTAGTTTAAAGTTTATATTTTATCTTCGATGAAGCAACAATAACTCTGGCATATTGAAGAATGCTATGAGCGGCAACTTGTTTATGGTTAAAACGTCTTGACGTAGAAAAAATTGTAGCAATTAATTTAGTGTTGCTTTTAGTTTCAGTTTTAAGTACGTTACATTCGTTACTGCTTCTTCCTTGTAAATCAGCTCCTTTCAAATGTATGGGTAAAAATACTGGCTAAGTAACTTTAAAAAAAGTTAAGAAAAAAAAGTTTTTTAATATTACCGAAAGCTTCCAATGCAAACCGCATCCAACTCTTATAAGACTCGGTTCCAGGCCAGTTACTGAAAAATGCACACTCTAAGAAATTAGCTTTGAAAGTCAACGATGGTTATTAATTAAATTTAGGATATATACGATTTTCTTATTACTGTCTATTTTCAATCACTGTTATCTACTAATTTTCATTCTTATGGAAAGAAGCAATTTTGAAGCTATTTAGATGGGTCGAAGTCCATCTTAAAAAAGCCCAGATTATGATGACGGATCAACGGGATTAAAGCAGAGGGAATTATTAACTTCCACTTAAGAAGGCTGTTTTAAAGTGGATTATTTAATGTATTTTTATATCTTATAGGAAGTCAATAGATGCATCATCTGTCCACAATCCGATCCAAATGAAAAATTCTAGTCAAGGTATACGTTCCAAGACTGGTGTCGTGTGCTGCAGATTGCACCAAGTAAGTTTTGCTTTCTACTGATTCAAAAAGTTGCTGCTCCTCTCTTTGAGAGACGACTGATTAGAAAGAGATTTTTGGGTTCAGTGGACCATTGGATCTTCAGGATATAAAAAAAATATTTTTTAGATTTGTGTGAAATTTTTTTACAGTGGGGATAGGTCATAGCCCCTCTTCCAAAATCTCGAGATATTTGGCTCACTTTATGTGATGCCAGTAGCCTCCCCAACAGGCTAAAAGATAAATGGTAACAAGACGAAGTCGATATCAAACTGTGCCGTAACTACACTAATAATATGTTTGTGACATCGAAATAGAAGAAGCAGGTGATTGTTATGTCTGTTTGGCTCAAAAATTGTTTTCTACGAAGAAAACTCGCGAGCAGTTTGGCTGATTTAATAACTGACAGTCAGATCAGAACTACCACCAAGTGCCCAAATATAACCAAACGGTCATCTGACCGTTTTGGTCAGAGGGTAATCTTGGGTAGGCCTGAATGTGCTGAATGGAAGTTTTGTCACCGTATTGAATTAGAATTCAGGCATTAAAAAGTATAGATTTTTTTCTGCGTTAGATGCTGTCTTTGGTCACCCTCAAAAAGGCATTCAGGTGAACAAGATTCTATTGGCGCAGTTTAGGCGGTATAGATTTAATTAGAGTTTTTGTCCCGATTCATGGTTGTAGACGGAACTTGAATGCAGTATTATACGCCCGAAACCAAATACAGCTGAAATAACAGACTATGGAGAGAATTGGCTCGCAGAACAAAAAAACATATATTTTGCTGAGACAATGTGCTTTCTCGCACCTTAGTAGTTGCCATGGCTAAAATCCTCTAATCACGGTTTGGACTGTTTGATCTCCCTCGTTATTCACCAAATTCTTTGTGTTCCTTAGGTCTAAAAACTATGCTTGGAAGAAAAAGACTTTCGGCTAATGAGTAGGTCAATATCTAGACTATCTAAAAGACATCGAATACGTTTTGGATGGTTTAGATAGGTTGGAGCATAGCTGAGTGATGTGTGTAGATTTACATGAATTTTGTAAGGAAGTAAAAATAAATTTAAAGAAAAATTTATTGTGTCCTTTTTGAGTCGGAAACTTTATGAATTGTCCTCGTATATAATGACACAAGTATACATGAAAATAGCTTATGAAAATGAAAATATCTGCAGCTGCCATCAAAGTGGCTTTTGCAGGACTTAGGATGAAACTCGGGCCTTATGCCGGAGCACGTAGAACTTGCTCCTCTTGGGCTGGCTTTCGGGCAGCCCTTGCAGTGCTCGGGCTTTTGTCTCTCTGTTGTATTCCCTCACTAAATTACATAAAAGTAGATTAAATACGTGAAGATTTTCATGCAATTGTTTTTTTTTAATGTATATAGCTTAAATGCATGAAAATATTTGTACAGTGCCATTTATGTAAATGTTTTTTTTTTTAACATAATATTTCCAGTTTATAGATATGTATTCTCGTGGCTTTAGTATTATCTGGAGATATTTTTAAGCTTCCGGTTTCACTAGTTTAGCTTCAAATGACCAAGACAGACCCTTCAGTTTTTATATGTAGATATTAATACAAAGATCTAATCTTTATGTCTGCAGTGTAGATATAAGTCTACTGTGTATGTAAAGAATGCATATATGAAGGTCTACGGTTTAAGTCGTTGAAGAGAGTCAACAGTATTTTAATAATGAACAACATATATGTTTGTTTAAACGTATTTTATTTACATTCTTTTTTCTTTCAGCTCAAGCCCGTAGATGGAGAATGGAGCAAATATGCCTGTTTGTACTTCCGATACGCTGTTGAAGCTCCAGGTCTACTAGTGGCTGTATTTATGGGGGTGAAATTAGATAATAGTGAATTGATTTACAGTGTTAAACTATGGAAACTTGACATTGAACCAAGAAAAGGATCTTATGATATCGGTCAATATTTAGTTGAGACAAGATTTGCTGTGGAAACTGAAGAAGCATCTCAGTCAAATAAAAAAACTGCGAATTTCTCTTTAGAAAACAAATCAAAGTCTAAAAGAAAGTCACCAGATTTTTCTTGTGATATTCAGTCCTATCCTAAAATGCCTTCAGATTTGGGAAATGATGATAGTTTTTCTTTGAACCATCATTTGAAGGTAAATGTTACTCAAAAGGCAGTTGAAGCACTGGAACATGATTTTAAAGGACCAGAAATCGAGCCAGTTGCTAAACTGGATAGTTACTGCTCACGGGGGATAGTCCAGCTTGATGAAAACCTTAGCGATGTCACGCCTACATCAAATGAGTGGCTTTTACCAGAAAAAATTTCCCAATTACTACAGAAGAAAGAAGCAACAGCCACACAGGATTCAAAGTCCTCTGTAGCTTGGCCAGATGTTCACTTTCCTACTCCAGAAGTCCAGTCGTTTAAAAATTCTATCCATGACGTGCCTCCATATAATGATAAAGACATCCACAACGAAAGTCTTCCATCTGGAAAAGTCCTTCAGACAGTGCTAGGCCAAAGAAAGAAGGTTACAGAGCAATTGAACTTCCCTGCTGCAGGTTCCAAAAAAAGTCACAATGCTCCTGTGGTCTTAAATGCTATAAAAGAGGGATCCTTCAATGCACTGCACGTAAAAACCGACTCATGTAAAAATTCTGTTTTTTCTGGAAGTAGCTGGTCTAACAAAGATTTGGCTCTAGTAATCCCAGAAAAAGTCCATGAAGTAAATTTGCCAACACCCCAATCACAGCTATTTAAAGTACCGGATGTTGATTATTTGTCAAAAGAGAGTCTATCACAGATGCACATTGACCACCCTCCATGTTTTCCTAATATGTCCGAGACATCAGCCCCGTTGGTCAGCTTTCCTCCGGATTCCAATGAGTGGTTTCCGTTAAAAAACGGCCTCCCAATTTCCACTCCTCCTCCTAGGTACTTTCTTCTTCCTGTTCTTTATAACCTGCCCGCTAATCCAAAACAAGTACCTCCTAGAGCTGGAAGCACTTTATCTCAAAGCCTAGGGCCTGTTCAGTATCCACTGGGGTTTCCTTATATGCCCAGTCCTATGCCTTTACGCTTTAATAATACTAACGCTTATCCTCAAAATATCGTCTATTCGATGCACCCACCTCAGATCCGTTATTTTTTCCCTCATCCGCCATTGCAATCACCAGGGGCGCTAGGTCCTTTTTATCAGAACCAACATTCTAACCCTCGACAGGTTGATAGCATACGTAACCCGGAGCCGCTAATTACTTTCTTTGGAAATTGTGTCCAAGGTAACTCGTCTTTCTCATCAGTCCCAGATTACGGCATGAGAGTACCTCAGGGGCAGATGTATCCAGTTCAAAGTGATAATTCGAAAGAAGATTGTAAAGAGTCGTGTGTTCAGACCTTTGAAACAAGGAAAATCTTAGAAGTCAAGAGGAACCCAAACAAGTTTAGTACAAGCTCTCAAAATCAGGATGCCATCCATAAGACAGCGGGAAATACCTGTGTAAATCCCAGTCAAAGCAAGAAAAACATGGTGTTGTCAAATTCTAACCAAAGATCAAATTTGGGTGCTAATGAAGGAATTGGCAAACCAGATACAACTATATGCAAAATGGAAGACAAAGGTACTTGGCTTTACTAAAGTATATCTTGAGGTTCTGGTTCAACATATGTTAGAACAAGGATGGATGGGAGAGGGGGGGGAATACATCCCATCTCTCTTATTGATCCTAAGGGCCCTACTTGAAAATTTGGATTCTAAATTGTATCTTTTCTTCTCTTTTTCAAAACCTCTATCCACCGTAGAAATTGTTTTTGATGTCTCCATCCTTACCTCATGAAAATATACACTAATGCCCCTCCCCCTTCTATATTTTGGATGCATTAGATCTGTGCGTATTGTGTGCTAAAAAATGTAAAAGAAGTGCTTTCTGTCTTTTAATTGTCACTTGCTTCATTAGCATGAACAATTTTAATTGAATCCATTTTCAATTTTTGTATTTTTATGCTCAACATTCTTTGCTTCTTATTCCTATTTTATTAGAAGCTATCCAACGTATTTACATAGGATGTGCGTCTTGCCTTCAAAATAAAAGTAACACCTTCAGACCAGGTTTTTTGAAAGGAAGACGTTTAATTTTATATGATTAAAAACAAGTTAATTAAAGAAAAGTAAAGAGCGGCGATAAAACAAGAGAGCAGAAGTTGCCATAAATAAGAGTGGAGCTGTCGCTTCTTTAAAGTCACTAAAAGTTAGATTAGCATTTGAGCTTTAAACAATGAAAAATCAATGTCTAACAGCTTTAAACCATTTCTAAATTGAAAAGAACGGAAATTACCACAAACAGGAGTGTGATTACCGTCTTCTAAACCTTTCTATAGCACAGAGCATCATTGCGCTTTACTGAAAATTGAATAAAGACTGAAAGTCTTTCAACTGAAAGAGTCTTTCAACTGATTTTTTTTTCAACTGAAAGCAAGCAAATGGCAGCAACATTAAAAAACAAACCGATATTATTATGTATATGAGGGGGGTCCCTTCCTCAATAATTCGCTAACAAAGAAAGATTCTTTTTGCTCTAATTAAACGGTTCTTGTGCTTCAAGAGTCGTTTTTTTTAAGAATCGGGACACAGAGTTAAACTTTAGCATAAAGAGCGAGGTATTGAGGAGGGGAAATTTCCGTCATATGCGCAATAAATTCTGTTCGTTAACATCTTACCCTTTGCAATGGGTTAATAATTACCCCTAACAGCTCCATAAATAAGATTGAGTTGGCAAAGAGAAATTAAGACAAATAAAAAGAATTTCGTTCAGGAACCTGACAGATTCTCCTAGTGTAAAATTTTCTCGGGAAAGTTAACCCCCGAAACCTCCCCCCCCCCCACCCGTAAATTTTTTTTTATACTTCCCAATAACAAATACTGTTTGTCTAAATAAACGATAGGCAAATCTCATAACTTATAGACCTTTTCTCAGTGACTGAAGAAGGTTGGGTTATCTCCAAAGGCATAGTTATTGGACCTTTCAATTATTTGATTGGACGACTGTGGTGGAAAATGGGGCATGGGAGGGAGGCTAGTTGCCTTTCAATGTTTTCAGTAACTTAAAAAAGGCCTTAGAACTTTTACTTTCCGTTTGATTGAGCCATCTCCCGATATTCTATTACTATTGGTTTGGTACGAGCACCCCTGGGAAAAAGTAAAACAATCAAAGACACATTTCTGATTTTTCTTCTGGCCATAAAATACTACTCCACATTTTTGCAGATGGTAGCTTGAAACCTCTACAGTAGGATTCTCTGATATGCTGAATCTGATGGTGTGATTTTCATTATAGTTCCTTGGGTTTTCCGTTGTCTTTCCACCTTTTCAAAACTCAGGAAATTGTTTTCTGGTTCGTAGCCTGGGTAACACTAAACTTAATGAATCTTATATATTTAGAATCAGCATAATGAGCCAATTCTTTTGATGTATCTATTGATATTGAAATTCTGATTTTTAGAGTTTCGGTTGCTATTGATTCGAGTAGCTCCTTACTTAAAGTCGTTTGTCAAAATATATTTTAAACATTTACTCTTTTATAACGTTGATAAAACCAAAATTGCCGAAACTTACAGGCATTAATATCATTACATGTTCAACAGTCAGTCCATTTTTTCATAGTTCTTTGCAGTAATCTTGGCTATTATGGGAACTTTGCTGTTATTCTTGCTGATTTTTTAACACTAGAAAAAAGTTTCAAATATATATCGTTTATAATGAAATGTAAATGATGTTCAAGACGTTTAGAAGTTTTGAGAGGGAAGAAATGAACAGGCTGTAAGCTTTTGCTTGTAACTTTTACTTTTACCATATTTGCTTGTAAACTTTGATTAGTCTTCAGATATATTTTTTGTTATGTTGTTGTTGA
This sequence comes from Artemia franciscana, assembly GCF_032884065.1. Lineage (NCBI taxonomy): Eukaryota > Metazoa > Arthropoda > Branchiopoda > Anostraca > Artemiidae > Artemia > Artemia franciscana. Next base: position 15,999,160 of record NC_088883.1, on the reverse strand, counting down.
TGCTATGAAAAATGAAAAATTACTGCTCAAATAAATATTATTTTCAATAAATCGTGATGCATTGGTTGTTAAAAGGCTACTCCAGCTTGTGGAAATTTCTGTTTGTTATGAATTCGGCCTTTTTACACAAGCTTTTTTTGTTTTGGCTTTCATTTATTCATTGATAGTGATTTCTGTTTGTTTTGAATTTAAACTACTCTACAACTTTATTCCTCCACATCTTTGGTTTAATATCTTTTTTCTTTTTTTGGAAAATAATTTTTTTTAAATTAATTTCTGTTTGTTTTTAATTGACAGTATTTTTTATTGGTTAATAAAAGTAATGTTTGTGAATTTTTTTGCTTAAAAATTACAATTTCTGCTTATTATTTAGATTTTTGGCGAAATTTTACAACAAATTTTAGTTTTACTGTGTGCACTGGATGGGTTTTTGAGAGAATACTATTCAAATAGATTGAAAATCTAATTAATTTTTGGTCTTCTGTAGAGTGTGATTTTAGAATGAACAAATGTTTTGTTCTTTTTTAGCTTGCCCTACCTAATATTATGATACGGTTTGATACTGGGATTTCGTTTAAATTGAGCTAAAATCCTCTGAAGTTTGACTGAAACCATCCTGACTCCCATCTTGTTGCAGTTTTAAATAAAGACAAATAGTAATCGGTCTTTTTTTTAAGGAATGTTATTGTATTAAATTTTGGTTTATTTAAATAAATGTGTTTTGAGCTCGATGAGTTCTATTTTGCTATTTAAAAATAAAAACAAAGAAAGGATATGAAGAATCAGCGCATCAAGAATGAGACTTGTTTCCTGATCGAGTTTCCCGTGGTTCTAAAATTTTGATTGGGGTCTTTATGGCCTAAAATTTCAAAGCAGGTCGACATAAAAAATTAGAGTATTTTATTATAAGATTTAATAGAATCACATTATAAAACATTTTAATTGTAAAAATAAAAATCTATAAGTATCCTGCTTGTCTCGCCATATTAGCAACCTTGCTGCCCGTAGTACCTTTTTCATCTGTATAGCTACTTAACCGTGCATACATTGTAAGTCTCGCGGGAACTTATAGTGCAAAAAACCTTTTCGTATATGGACTGGCGACAAAAGTTAATTAGCCCTTTCACCCCCCAAAAGCTAAGTTTAAGCTTTCTTTGCCCCCCCCCCTACCTTTCTCCAAAAGTGCGTGATGGTTTGAATTCTGTCCCCACAGCAGTTCCCGAGATATTACAGACATGCTATTTTGAATACACATGCTGTCTTTTGACTTACCTCCACCCTTCTCCCCAAGTAGAAATTGTAAGTCCACTTGGCCCTTGAATACTCTCTCAAAGTTTCAACTCGACCTCTTTGGCCTCTCCCAAGATATTACAAATAATTAAAAAAATCGGGTGCATATAGAACATTTTGATCTACTCAGTTATGCTAAACTTTTGGAAAGCTGGTTATCTTGGCCTTAAAGATCCGCAAGATCTCACTCAAAACAAGACAAATTTAGAACAGAGGGTTCTCTGGCTTATTTTAAGACCCCTATCCCCAATAGAGTGTATGGTTTTCTTGGCCGAAAGACAGGTATCCGAAGCTTTCGAGCTAGTCGTACTTCCATAGACCAAAAATGTTATCATTTTTCATTATAAAATCTATTAGTAAACAATAGGCAACGTGCATAATTTACGATCCTTGTCCCAGAGGTTGCGTGAATCATGTTTTCGTAGGTAGAATTATTTGCATAATTTTTCAACTATTTTGAATGAAGTATCTATTTCAAAAACTTGATCGGATGACTTTAAGTGATTTTCGGCGTGGGTTGGAAAAAAGGAACCTGAATAGAGCTGGTTACGCTTCATTCACTTTGACTTTTTATAAGGGCACTAGAGATTTCAGTTTTCAATTAAATGAGCCCGCTCTAAAGTTTATGCAACCAATTTCTCCGTACGTAATTGCTGTTGAAAGAAAAAATTAAGAACATATGGAACCGGTATAACTCTTTTCTTTGGCAGTACTATTGCACTGTCTATGAATAAAGTCCCTTTTTTTAATTAACATAGTTCTGCTATGAGCTGAATGTAGAAATGTTTTGAAACTTTTTTTTAGTTTTTGTGCTTAAGAGCTAGTCTTGCATTACAATTAAAATATAGACGACATTTTATTTGGCACCTTCAAGTTACATAACATCAATACATAACGTATATTCAACTTTGGCATAAAAAATTAAGCAGCAAATTCGTGTTCAGGAAGAACCCAGTTTGGATTCAGGAACATCCATAGTGTGGTTTGGAAATTACTTTTTTGGCTTTTTTAATACTAATTGGCATTTAGAACATTCAATACCGACGGTAGTCTTGATGGAGTGTTCCCCTTCTAAACTAGGATTAAAATCAACATAATTTCTGTTGCTACGCTACTATTGGTCAGCTAGAATCTCAATGTGAAAATTGGGAATTTTTCTAATTAGATTAAGTGAATACAGGCATAATGCAGTCACCCAAGAGGTCACCTGTTGAGCAGATCTTTACATTTCGGCAGTTGGTGGAAAAGGCAAAAGAATTCCGTAAAAAAGCTTATATAGCCATTGTGGACTTTAAGGCTGCCATCGAATCGGTCAACCGTAAATGTCTTTTGATTATAGTTTGCTCCCTCGGACTGCCAGGCAAATATTGTCTACTCCTTGAAAAGCTGTACGAGGAAAACGAGAGTTGCATCCCAGTGAATAGGAAGCGATGCTCCTCATTTACCATCAAAACTGGTGTACGACGAGGGTGCCGATGACCTTACGCTCGTTACCGACTCCATGCAACAGCTAATAGATGCTTTAAATGTCCTGCTGGAAGAAGCTGCGAAAGTTTGGCTTAAAGTAAATTGGCAAAAAATAAAAATTAATGCATTCGAACCACAAGCCCTAGTTAGGCTCTCCGAATTCATTACAGTTTGTGGGGCCCACGTTGAAGCTGTTGCTAACTTCACCTATTTTGGTTCTGGGATTTCGAATGATGACTCCGTGGACACGAAACTATTCAGTCGAGTTGTGAAAGCTTCTTATATCATCAGAAGACTCAATGTAATCTAAAGATCGCCCTATATTTCTAGGCACATGAAGTGACACATATATAATTCATCTGTGAACTCAGTGCCGCTCTATGCGCCTGAGACACGGCCCATAAAATTCTGTATCTTGATCGCGATAGATGCCTGCCAGATGAAACAATTCCGTCGATTTGAGAGGCTCTGATGGAATGTATTTGACAGCAATGAAAGGCTCCTTGCCTTTACTCACCAGGCTCCGTTCCCAACACATATTGCCCGTTGAACTCTCAGATGATTTGGGCATCTCCTTCTATACCTTCAACGGCCCCCGATAGAATTTCATACGACTTTGACCCCACATCCTGTGGTTGGTCACGCCCATGGGGTGGACCTTGGACCAGATGGGAGGACAGGCTACAGAAGTTCCTCAGCATGGCTGACATTGCTTGTGTCGAGGCCCCCTCATAGCAGCAGATCAGTTCACTTGGAGAAGCGCAGTTGCTATGCTCTCTACGCCACATATGATGTGGCAGGAGCCAAGCCAAGTTAGTCAATAATGCAAGCAAAATAATAATGAAAAAGGATATCACATTTTTAGGCACGTTTTCTTTTTAGATCTGAGGTTTGATCTGAATTTAGCTCTATGTGATCACCCCTGCTAATTAGGTTAAAAAAAATTATAGTAAGTAAAAGGGATTCATCCAAGTTCAATGTTGTTTTTCAGGTACTGAAAATAAAGATGATGCAAAATCGCAATGTCACAAAATCTCAATTTTGAAGAAAGGTGACTCAAAATCACAAAATGACAAATTTGAAGAAATGCAAGATTTTTACTCAACCAAAGCCCGAGACTTCGAAAGACCTCCAGAAATCGGGAAACTTGTTGCCTGCCAAGAAGAAAATGACGGAATATGGTACAGAGGAGAAGTCCTTGACATAGATAAAGACTTTGCACAGGTAAGACGCATTTTGCTCTCTTGCACATCAAACACTTAGGTATAAAGCAGTAGCAAAGCTACAGTGTGCGGATTTTTGATCAGAAATGTTACGGTAGATTCTAAATGCCGAATACTCTTTCGTTTAAAAATAGATTCGTGATTGTTCAGACTTCCTGATTTTTACATGGGAAGAGACTGCAATGATGTAAGCTAAAGTAAAAAGAAACAAAGTACTACTATTATTTATATTTTACTCTTTATAATTAACCCGATTATTTCGTAGCTTTTAGTTCCATAGAGTGTGGTATAAGAGCCTGTTAACGAAACTCAAAGCTTATGGAATTTGTAGGCAACATCTGCTCAAAATTCTTCTGAGTTTTCTGAAAAATCACACCCTTCAGAGTCTTTAATGTATTTTTGTGTCGTAAAAAATCTAGTAATCGTCGGAGCTTCTCAGATTAGTATCCTGGGAGTCGCACTTTTTCTGATGTATATCAATGATATTCGTACAGTGCTAATACTTTAGATGACACCTCAGATGTTTATTTACGTTGAATGCTATCAAACACCTCGGATAACATTCAATGGCACAAATTTTTAAAAAGAGTCCTAAAGATGACAAAAATAGTAATGTGAGTAAGAAATATAGAAAATTACCACCAAATTAAAGCCTGGGTTGCATTATAGTCGCATTTGTGGATAAAATCAAAGTTAAATGCGGCTACTATGCCAATTTTGTAGGCATTTCTTAACATGTTGAGTTAAGCACTGTTCAGCTCTCAAGTGTAAAATCTCTGATTGACCAACCAGAGTAAAGATTGAAGTTGCAATTTTTTTGGAAATTAGAAACGTTGGAAGCTTAGAAACGTATTTTTTTCTATCTGTAAGATGATTTTGGCAAAAGATATAAAGATGTATTGTTAGTAAGTAATAATTGGAAAAAAATTAGTGATGATGCAAGGCTTTCAAATCAACTTGTTGCTATTTCCGTTTCCGCTTATCTATTTACAAGTTTGACGTTAAATAAAAGAAAAAATAAATCATTTACAGATTAGGCAGGACCTTTTTATAGACAGATGAAACTTTAATGCGACTGGAGCACAAGAAACCAATTGTGGTGGATTCTGGCAAAGTGAATAACTAGATGTTTAGGTATCTTGAAATTTTTTTATTATTATAGCTGGACCAATTATTGTAACAGATTTATCATTATTTATAATAGGTCAATTATAATTATTCTGTTGTGTAGACTATTACCTAGTCATTTGTTTAAACAGACTTGTCACTTACTTTACTTCTTTCTTCTTTTGTTTGTCTTTCGTGCAAAAGTTATCACGGCGACATAATCATGGAGTATCAATATTATTACAGCTCACTCGTTGTTATAAATGATGGGAATAACTGTCAAACAAATATTTGATAATAACAGGCAGTCGCGTTCAAGATCTCTTATAGCAATTATTAGTATTCACGGGAAGTCATTCTTCTAGATAAGGGAATCGCAATTGGACGGATTTCGTGACTGGAACGCAGCTGTTTTGGAAGTCCCTCTCCTTTACAACTATTAAAATAATAAATGTATGATCAATAATTAACGCACTTCAGGGACGTACGCTGGAGTAGGAATAGGCACTCCTGTTCTTGCCTCCTCACATGAAATGTCAAGTTGTCTACTATTATTTCTGTATTTATCTTTCCTCCTCTTATTTGGAAATTCACATGCATTGTTTGGTTCTAGGAGACAAAAGTGTATAAAAAATTGTATTAATATAGAAGCATTTTTTTAAAGGTTTACCTAATTGATATTGGAGAGGAAACTACTAACAATATAACGAGGCTTAAGCCACTTGAAAACCAATTTCTTCATTTATCAGAAAAGGTAGTGTTTTCTTGATAGTTTGCCCTTTGATTCTTTGCTTGCTAGTTTGTTCTTTGATTGCTTTAGTATGATTCGTTTGAAATTAGAAGGAGGTTTTGGCATTGTGAAACATTCAAAGAAAGAAATAGTTTTTGTAGAAATTAAAGATCAGATTATTTTGCTTTATGTTAATTATTTCCTGTGTGTGTGCACACACGCGCACACACACACACACACACGCTTCACTCACACACACAGACACGCACAAACACACTCGCACAAACACGTGCGCACACAAAAACGCACGCGCACACAAACACACACACGTACACACATGCACACACACACGCACAAATGCACACACACACACGCATACACACACTCACGAACACACACACACACATGCATGCATGCACACACACGCGTGTGTGTGTGTGTATGTGCGTGCGTGTGTGTGTGTATTCGTGTGTTTGTGCGTGTGTGTTTGTGTGTGTGTGTTGGTGTATGCGTGTGTGGGCGGGTGTTTGTGTGCGTGTGGTTGTGTATGCTTGCGTCTGTGCGTGCATGTGTGCTTGCGTGTATGTGTGTGTGTGTATGTGTGTATATATGTATATGTGTGTGTCTCTGTGTATGTGTTAGTATGTATGTATCTGTGTATGTTTGTGCACATTGGCACATATACATTTCTTGAAAAATTGTGAGGTTAGTGGGTTTGTGAGTTGTTAATATTATTTGTGTTTTTATTGTAATCATAATTATTATTTTTGTGCGAGTATCTATTATTATTTTGTTGTGCTATGGGTATTATTTGTGTTTTTTTATTGCCATTGCTATTATTATGTTGTGTTGTGGTTGTTGTTGTGTGTTTACCTTATCCGTAAGTTTTTGTTCTTTTTGTTTTGTTTTTTGCCGGGACCCGAAGATGCTTTTGTAGCAATAAATATCTGTGTATACATTTGTGCTTTAACTTTATTTAATATTCTAGAACGATACTTTTTTGTTAATATTTTTCCTTTTCATTCTATTTATTCAAATAAACAAGAATTTTGTGCCTAAATATAACTATTGAAGCATCAGTTTCAAGTTTTAAGGGAAAATGTTTAGTTTGTTAAAGCAATATTTTGAATTTACGAATCAGTACATAATTCGCCAGTTGATTCTTCTTCGTTTCAAAGGCAAATATTTAAATGGATAACATATTAGTGAGAAAAGCAAGTGGTGCTCACCGAGTCGAACCGTATCTGGGACATAAGACCTGTCTCATATTTTTATTAAGTCAGAACTTAGCTCGTTTTTGTCTTAAGTCAGAAATTTACTTATTTGGGTCTTAACTGGGACTTATGCCGTTTTTGCACCATGTCGTCAAAACTCGCCAGCTTTGACTTAGTTTCGTACCTCTGGACCTCTCTCTTTCGCACATAGTTAGTCCGCTGTTGTACGCACTGGTGTATGCATTACAACTCTTTAGCGAGAAGTCCCAGAAGGTGTTGCAGGGGAAGATCTGTCTTTGCGGTCCAGAATTTTCAAAAGGAACGTTAGGGCCAAACCGGCCCAATTATAGAACTTTATTTAAAAATAATATTTCGATGGCTTCGTTTCGGCCAAACTTCGCAGAATAAGGCTAGTGCGTTGTCCGTTGACGATTTACCTATGTTAAATTAAAATTGTGCTGGGTAATACCAGTAGTATGTTTTCTTTAATGAAAATTAAAAGAAGGCGGTAGTGTTAGAAATTGGTCAAGCATATTAATACGCTCAGGCCAAATCTTTGCCGTTTGTATCTTAACTTAGCATGAATTACCCTATTAAAAGGAAAGCAATTTCTATGTAAAATACTTCAATTCCCTATTTTTTGCCATCTTCACCCGTTTATGTTCACGATTAGCGTCTGCGCAAGTGACATGCTCTCCTGAAATCTTATGATTTTTGCAATTTTTCTGTTATTTTCAGTTCATTTGCCTATTTTTGATATTCTGACGAATTAAAATTCTTGTGCAAGTATCCGTATTCTTCAATATTGTAGCAAAAAAATTTATTGTTGTTAATTAAAATAGTCCCTTAATATCAGAATTTGTTTAAATAGATTCCATTATTTCTATAAACAACTGAGAATAAATAATAAAAGCTGAGCTATTGAAAAATAAGGCATTTATTAATGAAGAAATTCACTCGTGATTATTGAAGAAATTCTAGCTCTTAGTGGAAATATCTTGCACAAAAAAGTCTTTAAAAAATTTGCATTAAATCCTGTCTTTTGTTTCATGTTTTCCTTCTAATTTATTTTAATTTCTAGGAAAGAAAAGGCGACTTTTAAGTTGAAGAATGAGATGAATTTATGAATGAAGATAATTTGAAGGAATATAATTTGGACGTGTCCTATATCTTTTTATCACACCTGTAATTATGGTATTTTGTGTTTGTCCTTTTTGCTGCTCACCAGGCTACTAGAAATCACCAAGGATTGTCACCATTTTGTTAAATGCATGGTGGCTGCTTACATTGCAATATATGTTCTATATTATTATAATGTGTGTCCATGTGATAAATCTACGGTGTGTAATCCAGATCTACGTCTGTGGACCTTTCCTTAAGGATCTGGTTATAGGCTATGCCTGTTCTACCATATGTCCTGATTATTGGTATTCCTGGAATAGCTGTATTTTTTGTTTGCTCTTATTTCACTCTTTTTTCTCTGCTCGACAAGCTGCTCAAAACTAAATGATTGTGGGTATTCTCTAAAAAAAAGGAAATTGTAGTTAAGAAAACCAAAGGTTTAAAATCTTAGATTTGTTCAAAATCATTTCCCTTCTATTTAAGGTACCGCTTTGACCATTGTTGTTTTAAACCCTTTAGGCTGTTGTTTTTCTAATTCAGGCTGCCATTTAAATGGGTTATATTTTCCATTAAATGACTTGTCTTGATTTTCGTGCTTTTTTTGGGTTTACCTAGCCCAAATGGGCTACCATTTAAATTATCCAAGCAATGCTTAATTTTTTGCTATTTTTATTAATAATAACAAGGAGGAATTTTTTATAAGTTGGAATAAACAATGTTTCATCAAGAAATTGGAAAATGATGTTCAATAAAAGTTTTTTTTTTGTGTAAAATTAGGCTTAGGCTGTTTTTTTTTTTTTTTTTTTTTGTGAGGGAATATTTATTGACAAGAATTGAAAGCACAAAGTAAAAATTTGCCGATAAGCTTTTGTGGCCATCTTCAAACAACAACAAAAAATAACTGCATTAAAGTCTCCAGTATAATATAGAAAAAAAAACTACCTGAAAACCTCTTTCATAAGAAAAGATCTCTAGTCATAGGCTATAAAACAGTGGTTTGTTTGCAGCCTGTCGGTCTCTGAAAAAAATCGGTCTTTTTAGTGCCGTTTTGAAACAATTTATCTATTTCTCTGAGAAGAAAGACTTTAACGCACTTTCTTGTATGTTTTTATGCCGTTTTCTATAGCCATACTCTTGGTTTTTGGTAGTTTTTTAGGATTTAGCTACAGGTAGTAAGCTAATGAATTTTTCTACGTTGAACCCTGAAACCCTCTTTCATAAAAAAAGATCTCAAGTCATAGGCTACAAAACAGTGGTTTTTCTGCAGCCTATCGGTCTCTGGAAAGAATTGGTCTTTTTAGTGCCATTTTGAAACATTTTATCTTTTTCTTCGGAGAAGAAGAACTTTAACGCACTATCTTGTATGGTGTTATGCCGTTTTCTATAGTCATACTCTTGGTTTTTGGTAGTTTTTTAGGATTTAGCTACAGCTAGCAAGTTAATGAATTTGTATACGTTGAACCCTGAAACACTTTCATAAAAAAAAAGATCTCTAGTCATAGGCTACAAAACATTGGTTTTCTGTAGCCTATCGATCCCTGGAAAAAATCGGTCTTTTTAGTGCCGTTTTGAAACAATTTATCTATTTCCTCCGAGAAGAAAGACTTTAACGCACTTACTTGTATGGTATTATGCCGTTTTCTATAGTCATACTTATGGTTTTTGGTAGATTTTAGGATTTAGCTATAGCTAGCAAGTTAATGAATTTTTATACGTTTTGGTATAAAATGGGCTCTTTAGCTTTATTGACTTAGAAGTTCGTATGTGTTTTAACTATGTATTTATTTAATTCGGCAATAGACTAACTTCTTTTCTATTGGAGCTCCGAATCCTATGCCGGCTCGTTGGGCGAAATTCTGATATACAGCTCTTTTTTACTAGCTATAAAACTCCTGAATTATGTAGTGGGTGATATCAGTTGGACTATGAAAGGAATCTACATTGAAGAATTGATTAAAATATTTTCTGTTCTGTACATCGAAGCCACATTTGCCGACTGTAAAACACCAACATTCGAAATTCTAAGATTTGTTGACAAGTTCTTTTTGCGATAAAAAGAGTAAAATATTTTGGTAATGGGAGGGGGATCAAGATCAGAAAGGTCGTAGTAAAGCACTTACCCTTGCCAGGCGAAATTATATATGAGAGCTCAGATAAAAAAAGAAGTTATTACTAGTGTGTGTGCCTGACTCTGTATTGTCCAAAGGATATGGGAAACTTAAGGAATTGAACTTTGAATCATTATTTATGGCTTTGTTGGATCCATAACACGAGCATCATTAATGTTATGGCGGTACTCAATAGAATTGATACAGAAAAAATGTAAGTCAGTTGAAGTTTTTATCACTGACAGTCTGATTTTTCATTTGTTTTCAGCCGATGAAAATGTAAATTTATAAAATTTGCCCTGTAATCCAGTGTTTGAAAATCCAGTTGTTTGGCACAATTTTAAATAATTTGAGTTCCAAAACACCAACTCAAATTGCTTACGTAAATGAAATTAGTCCCGTTGTCCCATAATTTACATACAAGGGAAATCTACTTGATGTGGAGGGGAGGGGGCTGCGGCTCAGTGCTCTGCACAACTTATCTATAATAATTTTTTTCATGCAATGTAAGTGCTTGATTTTTACACTGAATGGGAATTAGAAAGAATTTTGGTTTTTCCATTAACACAAACTTTTTATTTAATTTTTACACAATTTGATTTAATGATCCCTTTTATATAATTTTTGTCAATAAGAAATTCCTATTAGCAGTCCAATTGCCCTTGTACACAAAGCTTTTGTCCAAGAGCGAAGATTGGTGATGCTAATAAATATTTCTACTTTCTAATTTTGACTTCAAGAATATTATCGGAATCTTTTCATCTCTCACTATTTTGTTCATTTGTTTAAATAATGTTCTCTGTTGTCACGGATGTTTAAGTCTGGATTTGTGCAAGCGTTCGCCTCTAAATTGGAGTCGTAGTCACAATTGGGAAAGGGTTGAATCAAAAGGTCATTAAGACCAATTGAGAAAAATTGGTAATCGCCTCAGTAAAGGGTACGCCTAAAATTCAATTCTTGAAAGTTTTCCAACTTCTTTGGTATTAATACTTATCAAACTTTATGTGATATTTGTATGTAGCTGATTTTGGTTAATTAGAATCACCTTGTCTTCTATAAATTTACATGAGAATCTTTAGTAGAATAAAAAAAAATTGAAAGGTTTTTTTTTATGGTCATTGGTTACAGTGCAGTGAGAAAAGTAAAAGTTGTTGAAAAGCTTTTAAAGTTTTTCATTGAAAAGTTTATTTATATACAACATTTACATATATTTACCGTAAAGTAAAGAATTGTCTTATAGAAATTGTAGCCTACAATTAATGGTGACCTTCAGGAAATGGGGAAGAATAAAGGACGTCCTCTTTAAATGAATGGACTTTAAATTGCGTTTGGGCTAAGTAGGCTCTGCCTTAGAGAAACAGTGTACTAACAGATGCACTGAATTATTTGATTTTTGATACTTTAATGCACAATTTTATACAAATTGTCTATTTAAAAAGTTTTGTTATTTTTAAAAGTTTAATAATTATAATGTTACTAACTATAAGTTACAAAGATAATTTAATAACTATAATAGTTATTTTATGCGCTAAAGATGCTAATATTAGATAATTCAATATGATAAAAGAAAAAATTCTTTTCCAAATAGAAAGACAAGGTGAAGGCTTCTCATTACGTTAATACTACTCTCATTTGCCATGCTATTACTTCTTAATTTCAAAATGTATTGGTTGTGTTTTTACCTTTATTTGTTGCTCTAGAGCTCTTAGTGTGCATATTTTACAATAAAGGTCATAGCCGATTTGTATGTCTTCAAGTGACTATTAGATTTTTGTATTTGGTTCTCCGTTCAGTGTCAGAACATATAGCTTATAAAAGTTTTTTTGGGATCAAGAAAACTTCGCGAGAGCACAGCTACACAAAACAAGATTCTGATTTGGTTTTTAAATTTTTGAAGTAGAATTTTTGTTATAAATCAGAACTTTAAAAGCTTAACTCGTGTGACACTTCTAAACCCCCTAATACAAAGTTTTATACAGATAGACAACTAACAAATTGAAGTTACTTGTTGGAACACTAAATACGCTTAGCAATTCTAGAACTTTTAATTCCTCTCAAATTTGACCGGCATCTGTCAATTTCTAGCAGGATTTTTAATACTGTTAAGAAGTATAGTCTTGAAAATGTAATTAAACATTAATGCAAAAACATGACAAAAATATATCTAAGTAGAACCTGCTGATACTTTCCGAATTATTTCAAATTATTAACAATTATTCAAATTAAAATTATTTCAGTACTTAAATGCCCAAACACTTCGTATGACTTATGTCATTTTTATTTCAAACGTGCTTCGAAAATAACTGCGTTTAAGATAACACAAAATAAAATTTGAGAACTATACTGATTCACAACAATAACTGTTGTTTCACCTTTCAGTAACAACATTCAAGCAACAGTTCCAAGCTTGAAACACCATTCGATAACACCAGCTTAAACGTATTGTCAGATTTTTCTTCGCAATTAAGCATCTCTTGCCAAAAATAGGTTCTGCTTATGTGGATGCTTATAAATCAGCGTTTTACTTGCAGAAAAGGCTTTTCAGAATTGGCTAAGCTATTCTTTCCTTCTTTAAAATAATGACCTGGTTGAAGTACTTTTATCATAGTTACGATCCATTTCACCGACTCGTGCACAAGAGTTATTTACTTCTCTAGGTCGGTTGAGCTCTAGTGTTGCTGAAATGGGTCTAGTTTCGAAAATAGTTAATAATCACCTAAGCAAGCTCACAGAACTTCCTATGCTGTACAACAAAGGTGAAGGCAAAATCCTGTCAGGGTCAACTGACTTAATTTTGAAAAACACCAATCAAGGATCAAATGGATTTTGAAGCTGTCTACGTCCATTCTCTGAACCAAATTTAATTTTTTTTTTTTTACTTTTTGATTTCCAAGAAAATCAAAATCTCCTACCAATACCGAAGAATCAGTCAGAAAGTGGGAATCCTCAGCATCGTGCCAAAAAATTTTATAATTCATTTAAAAGGTTTTACCCTGACGAGGGTAGGCTGCTTTATCTTAAGCTGTTTCCTCTGTCCTTATTCCCGACAGGGAAACCCTGCTTGCGTGGCATCAGGGTGAACCTTTCCAAAGTTTGCCTAACCCAAACCATGACTGCAAACGCCACTGCACTTTTGAATTCAAAGACATGATAGCCTAGAAAACCATATAGTATTGCACTGGATCCTGATTAGCGGATAGCTCTTACGGATTTTGTTTATTTTGGTTGTCTTTTTTGGGCCGAATAACCTCTTCCTAGCTAACTTGTCTATTATAGCTTGCCTCCCAATCGTAGAATAATATTTTTTAGGTTTGAATATGTAATGATTCAGAGGTATTATGCTTTAGATAGCTTGTACAGGGCGCTGCTTCTTGTTGATAGAAGAACGTTGTTAAGTGTGGAGAGCCATGTAGTGACCAAGTTAGGTTTAGAATTACAAAAGTCTCCCTTTGAAATTGGAGGTCCTAGAGTATTCCCGGTGTTCTGTTCTAAGCTGACTCAAGCGATTTATGTTGCCTTTAAAAGATGTACCAGTCCCTAACTTTTACCGGTGTAGCCCATTGCTTTTCCTGCGTCCATTATAATTTCAAAGACTATAGTTTTAAACACTATAATATGAAAACTGCGACCCGAAACGTTACAATGTATAAAAGCAACTATCATATTGACGTTTTGACTAACAAATTCGGGCGTTTTCAATAGTACTTATTAGGAGTTTCAGAAATCATCTTCCAGGGGTATGAATCATTAACTTCTATGGTGTAGGTTTATTTACTCAGGCAGGCTAATGATGAATTGTGAAGATTCTAAGTCTTGTCTAGGTGGAGACGATGTTAATAATAAAATTCTAGTTACTCATTTTGCGACTACAAAGTGCAAGGTATTATTCACGGTTGTATATGCCCCTGTAGAACCTAATGATCGAGATTGTAGTGAATGCTATGTCTCTAAGGTATGCCGAAGACATGGTTCTTTTTGCAAACTCCCCCCCCCTGCTCCCACAGGTGGTACAACAGAAATTCTACAAACTCCGTGAAACTGCTACCCATACATGCTTCGACGCCAGCATTAACAGTATCCTAGCTTATTTAATAATCATCCTCAGTCACATAGAAGATATGGACGGTTTAAACAGCCGGTGTCTACTATAGACTAAAATGGCGGCTGTTGTGATGAATTTCACTTCTCCGTAGCTAATGCCTTTGAGGCACTTTCTACGTCCATAGGCCTCTAAGGGAGAAGAATAAAGTGTTGCATTAGAAGCAAGTCATGTGCATACAAATTCATTGTCTTTTTGTTCCATGAGCTTTCCACTCAAATGGGAAAGTGCAGTCTGAAGAAATGAAAGACTAGTAGAACAATAAAAATCATAATCCTGTTTGACAGGAACCAAAATCCTGTCAAAAATCATAAAACAATTTTTTTCAAAAATTTTATGATTTTTGACAGGGTATTAGACTAATTGTTAGTTTGTGTGTAAAAGATTAATCAGTACGACGAAGCATGATTGTGAAGATTTTTTTTTTTTTTTTGGTTTTTCTAGGTTGATGATAAAACAAAAAAACGATCCTGGAGCATAGAGAAGAAATTCTGGAAGCTCCATTCAATTACACCAACAACAAGCAGAACAATATCAAAAGGTTTTGTTCAATAGAAATTATTCAACTTCGCTCCAGCTCTCACACTATAGGACATGACTCAAGGATAACCAGAAAACATGTAATTTACTCTAGGCCAGAATTACACGTAGTTATCCGTAACTTACTACTTTTTTGAATTAAGGCAAAACCGATAAAAAAAATTAATAGGAGACAAAACCGATGTGTTGCTACAGTGTCACCATTTATGTGTCCTTCAGCACATTGTGTCTATAAGTATTATAGTAGTTCCACAAAATAAAGTATTTCAGTCTATTTCAGTTTGCTCGGAAAGAAGATGTCTTTATTCAACTTCTCCAAGAATGTCAGCAAAGTATAATCAATGACACCATGATACTAAAGAATCAGAGGCAAAAAGTTGAAATTATCGTTTGACTGTGATCCACTTCTTGGGAAACTTTGTTGATTTTGAGGAAGTTAAATTCATGAAAGAGCCACCAAAACCTATTTTATGGAGCATAATCACAAACAAAACGAATGTAATACAAACGTCAAACTGAAATATGTTTTCAGTACCAATCAATTTCGTATTTGTGCTTGTCTATCCTTGGTTTTTCAGGCTTCTAATGCACATTAGCCTCATCATACATAGCCCATAGCCAGAAGCCTCTCGGATATCCAACTTTTTTTTTTTTTTTACATCGGATGAAAGGGTACTTACACAGCTGAATTATATACATTTTGTCTATGGCCATAATACTAAGAACATAACGTATTTTGTAGACTTGTCGATTGAAGTCAACACTGTTTCGTCTGTTTTGAAAATTTCCTTTTTTTTTAAAGAAATGCTTATTAGAAATCTAGTCCGACGGCTTGGAAATAATCATATTTCTAGATTAGGTCTTTCAAGAGTGTTATCAACTTCTCAATCTAAAAATGATACAATTGCTGCAGACCCAGTAGGTGCTGCTCAAAGCCAAGCCCAAAGTAATCAGGAAGAAAATGAAAACAAGGTTAGTTTAGGCCTTACCTCACTGTTTCCTGAAGATTATAGTCAATATTGAATTGGGTTAATTTCTAGACTAGCTGCTTTTTGCTATCTTGGAAAGGGGTTAGGCTAGGAAAATGGAATTTTCTGGGATGGATCTACAGATTAAAGTTTGTCTCTAAAGAATCCACAGACTAAAGTATAAGGTTATTTTGAAGTACCTCCCTCCACAACTTGTCCCTCTAGAGGTTACTTACCTTTGATGACCATTGTAAACATTTTTGTTGTAACTCTGCTTAATTGAAGTAGCCTACAGGAAGAGTGTTTTCCTCTTCACAACTTTGCCCAGTCCAAATTTATAAGGTTTTATAGATCTACAAATACAATTCCTAAATTTTGAAAAATAAACCATTGATATGGCTTAAAATTCTATTCAAATAGAGGAATTCCATTTTCAAAACTAAAACAAGAGAAAAAGAAACTGAATATTAAGACATAATGTTCTTGTGTCAAAATTTTGATAGGAAAATAGACCTATCAAAGAGGTAAATTTCTGAGACCTTTAATTCTAAACAGGGTTAACATAGAAGCTTGGCAATACCTTCCTGCAGTATGTTTTTGGCCCTAGATTCATTACTGAAAGTTTTATTTCATAACACCCTTCTAATATATCAAAAGTAGCTTGTCTAAAATTTTACATTGGATTTTTTTGCAATGGTTAGCCAATGCACATCTACTGGTAGACTGGTACATCTAAGGTAGACATGTCTTCTTGGTCTCAGCCCAAAAGAGCAGTTCTTCTGAAGGGAACAGATTGTAATAACAAAGAAAAGTATAAAGTAGTGTAGTTGTTGGCCCACAACAGCAGTAGTTGTAGTTGGTGTCATTCTTAAATGTGTTTCTCTTTACCCCCTGCTCCCCAAGAAAATTTAGATAACAAGTAAAAGAATAAACTATGTGATGTCTTTCTTATACTCTTTCCATATTTAATCATCATTCTGGGGCAAATCCTATTTTGAGCCATTAAATGGGCTCAAAACAGCCAATATTAACCAACAGTTTATAAGCACAACTATGAATTGAGAAAATATTGCTGTTTTTACCTGATTCAAGAATGGTCATGAGAAGAGTCATGGGGAATAGGCTATATAATAATTTTTCTCCAAATTATTATAGGGGCAATTACCATCCCTTGTCTTCCCACTAAATAATGCCATTGTTCAAAACCCTAAACAGAAAACTTGCAGCCCCCAACTTAAACAAAAAATAAAATTACATTTTTGCATTAATAGTAATACATCCTTTTGTCTATTTTTTTTTCTTTGTTACTAGAAGGGTGCTAAAACTCATAGGAAGTTGCAATTTTATTTCTAGTTAGTTTTTAATTATTTTTTAAATTTTGCATAAGAGCCTGAAAACTACAGACAAGGTAAAAAGTTACCTTTGGAGGCCCATTAAGGGCTCTCAAATAACAATTGCCCCTGAAGTGATTTTATTTGTTTTAACACCTTGTTTTGTCAAAATACGCTTCCAACATTGAGCTTTGTTATGTAATATCTACCAAATCTTCTTGATCTTGCATGATATTTTGTATTTAATAATGCCATGGCAAATGAATGTTTAAACATTGAAGGACATTGTTCTTTTTTTGATATTGTAACTAAATAGTCAACTGCATGCTTCAATTGGTGTAAAGCAGCATCATTCCACATAGGTTTCTGTTTCATTGCATACCATGCACCATTTATTTTTGACTATCTTTACTGAAGCACAATCATGTCCCTTATAGATGTATTTATGTTGCTGGACCTATATTTTCAACATGTTCAACATTCATGTGACAGAGAAATATTTTGAGCATATGAGGTTTATATGTGGTGAGATGATGATTATCATGAGTAATTCAGCATTCATTGGAATCTTTTTGATGAGCAGCATGGTTATGTGAGAATTTTTCTCTATTCATTTCATCTAGTTTAGGATCATAACAATGCTGATACATTGGCTTTTCAGCATCCAATAGAGATTTGACTGAATTGTATTGCCTTGGAAAACAGAAGTGCCACTGGAATTTTCCATTTCTATTGATCATGCAGCTCGCATTTGAATTGAAATCCCCACACAGATTATGAAACATCAATATTATGACTAATTCTCTTAGTAAAGGATTGTTGGAAATTTGGAATTTCAGCTTAAATAAAATCATCAGTTTCAACTGAATTATAGATTTGATTGTGTAGACTCATGATCAATAGCAAACATATATGCATAGTCCATGTTTTTGAAGTTCAATCATGTGCATATATGCTGCCACCTCTCCAAATATCTGTTTCTTATCAATCACATTGTTATATTTCAGTTTTTCAATTTGAGTAACAACATCTGGATGATCTTGAGTAGACTGTTTTATGATAAATTTATCATCAAGTTTAATACTTGCCGTTTCTTTAGTTTCAGGCCATCAGGATTGCAAGTCACTTCATAAAGAACTCTGGCAGTCCAGGTCAATGAACAATAGCCAATGCGTCTTGAAAATATTCAACAAAGTAGCGTGTTGATCTGATAAATGATGACAGTATTATTACTTTTTTACCAATAACTGTATTCTGTTTTGAGGCTAAGTTTTTGAGAAGTCATGTAACACCTACATAGTTTTCAGCCATAATAGTTTTCTGGTTAAATTTTATCCATTCAATATGATTGCACAAATATTGGTATTGACAAGATACTGTTGGAAAAGTACTCACCAAAATGCAAAGCATTGAAACCAATTTGACCCAGGTCAGGTGTTACAGCTTGTACAGAATGGCTTTCAGCATATTCAGGTTGAAAAGTGATACAATATCTTGCTAATTCAAGCTGTGTTATCTCTGGGTGTCTTACACTAGGTGTATAAAGTAACATACCCCTTGTCCATCCTGGAGTTCCAGCTGGATAAAACATTGGGTAGGTAAAGCTGGTGAACATTGTTTTTTTTTTTAATGACAAGATTTTTGCCTTGTTGTTTTACAGCCATTTCATTTGATGGAAAACAATAGTCAGGATTAAGAGGAATCAAAGTGCATACTTCACTACATCCAGGAGAGTTGAACCGTCTTTATTCAACACCATCCAGCACAGTGAAAATGAGCTGCCTGTTTGTTTTTTGTCCCAGTGAAGCAGCAAGCTGATTTGCATCATCCTCCACTTCTGACATTTTTTTGTAGTCTTTGGAATAGTTTTTTGTGTCTTGCAACATTTCTTCCAAGAGAGTCATTAGGTTGCAAGAGATCCTATGATTTAAAGGATGTGCAAGGTGCTCTTCAATAGCTTCATTGAGGTCTAAAAAGTACATTTGATTGTATGAAGGTGGCTCGAAATCACGGTAGTTTGTAATAGATGTGCCACTAAATTGATTTTGTGATAAATTTGTCCAGCTACTTTAAAGCTAAATATATTTTGGCTATTTATGGTTTGACCATCGTTTACATTGAAAGAAGCAAGAGCAAAATACAAGCTCGAGTTTTGGCTACTGTTATGGAACTCTTCAGAGAGTAAGTGATGTCCTCAAAAAGTTAAACCAATTCATTTGAAATTGTGGTGGTGACAAAGCAATTTGACCATGCAACCAACAATATCCAAATGAATTACCTTTGTTTGCTACTCTTTCCTTGGAAAAATGGAGGGCTCCACAGTGAATACAAGCAATGTTGAAGAGTCCTGGTGGCTTATATGTAACACTTTCTGAGTTTATCCCATCTTTGTACGTATTTACTTGGTTGTGTGCCACTTTGTTGGTGTCCAAGACTGTGATGCCGCTGTTCTTCTAACCTAATATTTCTTTTTTCTTCACTTTTGTTTTCAATTTGTTTTGATGCTCCTTACTGCAAGCCTTCTAGCTGGAAAATTCTTTCTTCTTCGTTTTGTTTATAATTCGTTTTGATGCTCATTGTTGCAAGTCTCCTAGCCACATTTTTCTTTCTTCTTCATTTTGAATTTTCATTTCTTCAGACAATGTGTCAATGCCTTTGCTCTAGCTACTCTTATTGGTCTAGTCTTGTGTAATGGTCCAGGATGTAGATTTGTTAATTTTCCAGGTGGTAGCGCAAGAACTTCTTTTTTTTTGCCCTACGACCAAGTTGTAAGTCTTTTTACACTTTACAACTTTTTTTACACTTTTTAGTTTTTGTTTTTTGGGTCCACCTATTGATAAATTTTTATGCTTCTGTACTATATCTTTGAATTTAAGGATATTTACGAATTTATATTGTTACGAATTTGTTTTACTGGGTAGTGTCTTTTTTAAGCTGAAAGCTTTTGACTTTTATTTTTAAGATTTTGCAAAAAATACTCTTGCAAATAATAATATTTTGAAGTTTTCATTTTTTGTTTTGTTTATAAGCTTTTTAGAAATTATAAATAGCTGTGAATTGTAAACAGTAGCAAATAAACGTAATAAGCCTTGACGTCACAAAGTTTTCAACAACTTTCTCAGACTTGTGACCTATCTAAATGGTTTTCTGGGCCAGAAAGTTCCAAGATGTCAATTTTGCAAAAAAGAGCCGTTTTGAGAAAAATTACAAATATTGCTTGCTTAAAATTATATATATATATATATATATATATATATATATATATTTATTTATATATGGGCTTTAGCGTAAACTTTCAGCACTATCTCTTGAAACAGACAAAACAACATCTTCAACCTTTTAACAATTAGGTACTAAAAGTGAAACTATCAGAAGCAAGCAATAGGTATGCAAGTGAAATTATAGTATGTGCTAGTTGGAAAGTGTCTTTTTGTATCCATATTTACGGGGCATGAATTTATAGTCATTTTTGGGTGAAATTTTTTTATTTTTAATGCAAATTAATTTCACCATAGCTTATGCTAAATTTAACCGTGTTTCTTAGGCTAGCGTTGGTATCTCTAAAATGGCCACTAATACAACAAGGCTGCTGAATTAGAACTAACTGTTGAAATCTGATAAATAGGAATTTTACAAATTTAATCTAATAAAGATCTTGTTATTATTGTATTTAGCTCAGAAAAGAGCACTAGACAAGCCCCAAATATTTCTTAAGGGACATTTTGTTTCACTTTTGGAAGTAATTTAGTATTTGATTGTGTCATATATCAATTCCACCACAGAGGCTCTGCTATGTCATATGGTTAGCTTGTAAATAGTGACAAAGACCATAGTGCCTTTCTATCCTAAACATCAACCACAATAAGAACAATAGAGGATTTTTTCGTAAGACAGTTGAAGTCTATATGTGAATGAATATTGTGAACCCATGTCCAAGGGCCATCCTTGGCAAAAAATGAATATAAAAAAACAATAATAATAAGCAAATAAGAACAACTCACATTATAAACAAAGAACCAGCACTGGTGTTACAACATAAGAAAAAAAAACAAAGCGAATGTCTATAGTGAAACCATGGGTATTCGTTATAGTGAAACTGTAGACATTCTCTTTGTTTTTTTTTATGGCACTTTGCATTAACCAAGTGACATATAGCAATCGGAAATTATGTTGGTCTGTCTGTCTGTCTGTCTGTCGGTCCTGGTTTTGCTACTTTAGGCACTTCCAGGTAAGCTAGGACGATAAAATTTGGCAGGTGTATCAAGGACCTGACCAGATTAAATTAGAAATAGTCGTCTTCCCTATTTGATCATCTGGGGGGGGGAGTGGGGGGCTGGTCAATTCAGAAAAATAGAAAAAATGAAGTATTTTTAACTTAGAAGTATTTTATATTTCTAACAAACGGGTGATGGCATCTTAATGAAATTTGATGTTTGGAAGGATATCTTGTCCCAGAGCTCTTATTTTAAATCCCGACCAGATCCGGTGACATTGGGAGAGTTGGAAGGGGGAACCTAAAATCTTAGAAAACGCTTAGAGTGGAGGGATCGGGACGAAACTTGGTGGAAAAAATAATCAGAAGTCCTAGATACGCTATTGAAATAACCGGAACAGATCTGCTCTGTTTGGTGGGTTGGGGGGGGGGGGGGTTAATTATGAAAAATTAGAAAACATGAGGTATTTTTAACTTAAGAGAGATCAGATCTTAATGAAACTTAAAGTTTTGAAAGATATTGCGTCTCAGAGCTCTTATTTTAAATCCCGACTGGATCTCGTGACATTGGGGGGAATTGAGGGGGGAACCTAAAATCTTGGAAAACGCTTAGAGTGGAGGGATCATGATGAAATTTGGTGGGAAAAATAAGCACAAGTTCGAGATGCGTGATTGGCATAACCATTACTGATCCGCTCTCTTTGGGGGAGTTGGGGAGGGGAGGGTTATTTCTGAAAAATTAGAAAAATGAGGTAATTTTAACTTACGAAGGAGTGATTGGATCTTAATGAAATTTTATGTTTGGAAGGATATCATGTCTCAGAGCTCTTATATTAAATCCGACCGGATCCGGTGAAGGGGAAGTTGGGGAGGCGGAACCTAAGATCTTGGAAAATGCTTAGAGTTGAGGGATCAGGATGAAACTTGGTGTTAAAAATAAGCACGGGATTTACATACCCGGAACGGATCTGATCTCTTTGGGGGAGTGGGGGGGAGGGTTAATTCAAAAAATTAGAAAAAATGAGGTATTTTTGATTTACGAAAGAGTGATCTTATCTTAATGAAATTTCATATTTAGAAGAACCTCGAAACTCAGATATCTTATTTTAAATCCCAACCGGATTCAGTGTCATTAAGGGGGGGGGGGTGGAAATCTGGAAAAACGCTTAAAGCGGAGAAATCAGGATGAAAATTGGTGGAAAGAATTATCACAAGTCCAAGATAGGTGACTGACATAACCGGACCGGATCCCTCTCTTTGGTGGAGTTGAGGGGGGGGGGAATAATTCGGAAAAATTAGAAAAAATGAGGTATTTGTAAATTACGAAAGGGTAATCAGATCATAATGAAATTTGAGATCTCGAACGATCTTGTGCTTTAGAACTCTCACTTTAAATCGCGACCAGATTCGGTGACATTGAAGGGAGTTGTAGGGGGAAACCGGAATTCTTGGAAAACGTGAAAATCGAGGTATCTTACGAATGAAACTTGATATATAGAAGATTCTTATGTCTCAGATGCTCCATTCGCAATTCGAATCGGATCCAGGGACATAGAGGGCTGGAGGGGGGAAAACAAAAATCTTGGAAACCGGAAATCTTGGAAAACGCTTAGAGTGGAGAGATCGGGATGAAACTTGATGGAAAGAATAAGCAAAGTTATAAATACGAGATTGACATAATTGATATGGATCCGTTCTCTTTGGGGGAGCTCGGGGTTGTTAATTTGGAAAAATTAAAAAAAAACTTGAGGTATTTTTGCCTTAAGAACGCTTGACCAGATCTTGATGAAATTTAATGTTTAGAAGGAACTGATGTCTCAGAGCTCTTATTTCAAATCCCGACCAGACCTGTTGACATTGGGGGGAGTTGGAGAGGGGAAACCAGAAATCTCGGAAAACATTTTTAAATGTCGTAGATACGTGATTGACGTAACCGGACTGGATCCGCTCTCTTTGGAGGAGTTAGGTGGTGGGGTTCAGTGCTTTGACGAGTTTTGTGCTTCTGGACGTGCTAGGACGATGAAAATTGGTAGGCGTGTCAGGAAGATGTATAAATTGACTTGATAAAGCTTTTTTCCCCGATTCAACAATCTGGGGGGCTGAAGGGAGATGAAAAATTAGAAAAAATTAGTTATTTTTAACTTACGAGTGGGTGATCTGATCTCAATGAATTTTGATATTTAGAAGTCTCGTGACTCAGAGCTCTTATTTCATATCCGACCAGATTTGTTGACATTGGTGGGAGTTGGAGGGGAAACCGGAAATCTTGGAAAACACTTACAGATGTCGTAGATACATGATTGACGTAACCGGACTGGATCCGCTCTCTTTGGGGGAGTTAGGTGGCGGGGTTCAGTGCTTTGGCGAGTTTGGTGCTTCTGGACGTGCTAGGACGATGAAAATTGGTAGGCGTGTCAGGTAGCTGAATAAATTGAACTGATAAAGCTGTTTTCCCCATTTCGACCATCTGGGAGGCCCAAGGGAGAGGAAAAATTAGAAAAATTGAGTTATTTTTAACTTACGAGTGGGTGATCTGATCTTAATGAATTTTGATATTTAGAAGGACCTCGTGACTCAGAGCTCTTATTTTAAATCCCGAACGGCATTAAGCCTCTGATTTTCCTTTTAAAGCAATCTATTGATTCTTAGAATTTTGCAAGAGCTCATACCATATGAGCTCTTGGCTCTTGGCTCTTCCGACCTCGTCACAAGTGAGCTTTTAGCTCTTGTTTTCTTATGTTGTAGCATCAGTGCTGGAAGTTTGTTTATAATATGAGTTGTCCTTATTTATTTATTATTGTTCTTCTTCTTCATGGGTTCAGATATCATGTTTTTGTGCGTGTTATGTCTTAAAAACATATTTTTTTTGCTCTTTTCGTGTTTTTTTTTTTCATTGAGAAAGGCTCCCGGACGTGGGGCCGAAATATTCGGAATATTTGTTAATTAAAGTATTGTTTTGTTTTTATTTTTTGTTCACTGCTTAGTAGAAATTAAAACCCGTTTCTTTTTGCTTAATTCCTTGTAAATGGAAAAGCAGTGTGTTCTAAGAAATTATTTATAAATATATGAAAGAAAATAAACTTACAAAAGCATACAACCATTAAAACTAAATTTAAAATTTAAAACAGTCCCAGCTTCCTTACTTCTGTGAAGTTGAACCAGGACTGATAATAAAGTGAGGTGAGATCAGGCAATTTGCTGAAATGAAAGAAAAATAATTAAAAACACGCTTTCATTGTTATTCTTGCCTTTTGGACAGCTAACCTCCAAGGTCTTTTTGTAACTTTGTTAGTTAGTAAAGGTCTTTTTGTTCTTTTTTAGTGTATACTGGTTTTTAATATATTTTGTAAAATCTTTTTAATCAAATTTGCGTAGAAAGGTATTTATTGAGTATTCCCCCAAATCCATATTTAAGGAAACATCGTGTCATTTATACGTTGATGTATAAAGAAAATTAATGTGGCCGTATATGAGCAATTATTAAAGAATAAAATAGAAGAAAAGTATCATTTAATTGAAGATTCAACAACAGGAATACATTGCAAGGTTTTAATGACCTTGGTTAAATTCCTTAATTAGTATTCAATGTATTTTAAGTTCCGTAATTCTTTTAATCAGCAAATAAAGGGTCTCTGATGGGAGCACCTCTCTCCGGGTTACTGGCGAATATTTATGTGGAACGCTTGAAAATTGGGCTTTAAATTCATATTATTTGAAACATATCTATCGGGAACTCTGCATGGATGGCGTAATACCTCTTTGGGATTATGGGAAAATGAACTTAGAGGTTTTTTATATCACGTTAACAAATATGATGGAAATTTACAGTTTTCCTTAGAAATTAAATTTGTAAAAAAAAAAAAAAAAAAAAAAAAAAAATACCATTCTGAGATGTGCGAATTATTCGTAGCATTGATAAACTCGATTTTACTTTTACAGAAAGCCAACACAAAACAATAAATTTCTTCATTTTAAATCAATTCACCTCCTCCCCCCCCCAAACAGACACACTCAAGCTAAAAGAGCTATTTCAACTTCTCTTGTCATTGTACCCTAAACCTTTGCTCTGATTCCAACATCATAGCAGAACTAAACTTTATCAGGGACACACTTTTTGGAAACGGGTATCCCATTTCACTTATTAATAACACAATTAGCCGTAGACTGAAAAGTCGCACTCGTAAAATCAATGGTATTTTACCATGTGAGACTCTCGATAAGCCCTCATATATGATTTACCACCCATTCATCCCAAAAATCACTACAAATTTTAAAAAAGTTGGCACACGAAATAATCTATATTTAGTTTTAATTTCAAAATCGTGAATTTTCTAAACACTGGTAAAGATAAAACCCCTGTTACTTGCCAGAGAGGATTTATCAAATACCATGTGACTGTGGCAAATACTGTGTAGAATATATTTTTGTTTGATTTTGATTCTGCTTTGAATATTTCTCTTGATTCTGCTTTAAGCAGCTATGTTTTTGATAAACCCCTCCACAATTTTTTTTTGAAAAATCCGCCCCTAGGAGCAATGGTCCAGGCATAAAACAGGTTGTTCCAGAGGCAATTGAAATCAGACTCAAAATAAATAGCATTTTTTTCTTAAGTAGGGATTTGGGGGAATACTCAGTGAATGCTTTATGCACAAATCTATTTTGAAAAAAAATATACAAAATATATTAAAAAACCAGTAGACACTAACAAAGAACTTGTTACAAAAAGACCTTTGTGGTTAGCTGCCAAAAAGGCAAGATTAGTAGTGAAAGCGTGCTTGAATTTTTTTTTTTCATTTCAATGAACTGCCTGATTTCACATCACTCTATTTATCAGTCCTGGTTGAACTTCACTGAAGTAATTATACTGGGACTGTTTTGAAAATTTTCATTTCAGTTTTAATGGTTGTATGCTATTGTAAGTTTCTTTTCTTTTATATGTTTATGTCTTGCTGATGATACAGGGCCGAAATCTTTATTCAGATATAGAATTCCACTGTCTTGCGAAAGAATTCCCTATTGTTCTTCTTGTTGTTGATGTTTAATATAGTTAGTTCCATCTGGACCATTTGGACCATAGTTCCATCTATCATTAACATCTCTTACGCAGAACAGATAAAGAGAATATTCTTTGCTTTTCAGGGCTACTACTCATGGGGTTTTGACGAAGAAAAGTTTTATGATCAAACCCTTGGCCATACCCTGTTTTTTAGCCTTTTCACCGTGGGTTTAATTGTCTATCCTCTACTATATATGAACAGACCGGACTATAGGTAATATGTTTTACGTTGATAAAGGTAATTTGCTTTAACCTTTTTTAGAAAACGGTAATGTTTTCAGAAGTGTACAATTAAGAAAGGTAAAACCATGCAATAAGGAGACAAAAACGTAAAGTACCTAA
Organism: Artemia franciscana; assembly: GCF_032884065.1. Classification (NCBI taxonomy): domain Eukaryota; kingdom Metazoa; phylum Arthropoda; class Branchiopoda; order Anostraca; family Artemiidae; genus Artemia; species Artemia franciscana. The sequence continues at coordinate 15,972,350 of NC_088883.1, read as the reverse complement.
TCCATTTTTGAAGCTCCGATGTCTCAATATATTTGATTCTCTATATATATATTTTTTGTATTAATGAACTGAACATGGCTTTGAACATATATTTAATAGGAACTTGAGCATTGACTGGGATATATCAGAAGTTGCTTCAGTGCGCTACTAATGTCTGATTTTTTTAATAATAAGCCAGATTTTATGACTCTATTTGAATTTGTTGATCGTGGGTTTTGCCAGAAAGTTAGTATGCTTGACAGTGCTTGTGCTTGTTCTTGCAGCAGGACCAAGCATTTCCTGCTTTACCTGACATCTAAGATTTATATGTTATATAGGAATTTCTTTAACGATAAGCTTCCCGTACTCCAGGTAATATACTAGGCAATCCAGACTTGAATTGCTTACTATTTGACTGCACTAGTCTGTATTGCTATTCTTCGATAATGTGTGATAAAGTGGTAAATTAAACTGTTAGTTTCTTATCTTGAATTAGAATATTTTCTAGCTATATTTGCCTGTATCTAAATTAACTCTATGTCAAATTGGAGATAAATGTTAGTCAGTTTATGAAGGTATATTTATACTATTAATGTGCTATAAATATTCGATAACTGTTTACTCGGTGAGGTTTCTCCTCTTTCGATTTTGAGCTCAAGAAAATTGTGTCGGATTCAGTTTCTTAAGATTCAGTTTACAAGGACCAATAGTTATTACTACACAAAAGGTCATATGGACTTATTGTACAAACATTACCATCACTGTAACAAATGGAGTCCCAAAAATTCTTACTTTTGTTTTTGTTATAAGTTTCTACTTTTGTTTATTAATATTTTCGCAGCATGCATCTGCAGGCTGAGCTTTTGGTTTATTGCTAATTAATTGTATATATTTTGATTTGAAACGAATCATTGCTACCACTACTACTAACAACTCACCGTAGAACCAAGCCGCCTGAGGTCAACACAACTACGGATGCTTCTCATCCATCCAAATCTATTCAAAGCCTCTCTCTTTACACCCTCCCATTAAGCTCCTATTTCCTTTAAATATTTCTTTATGACATCCCCTTATGATCCTCCCAGACGAGTACGACCTGCTCTCTGTTTAGCTCTAGATGGTTGGCTGAAAAGGACAATCTTTGGAAATCTGTCACGCTTCATCCGCAGAACGTGCCCTAGCCATCTTAACCTTTCTTTCATTGTAGCCCTAGAAAATGGGATTGAAACATAGTTTTCCCACAGTCTACTGTTTGAAATACAGTCAGTTAGCCGGATACCCAAAACAATCTGTAGACAGTGTCTCTGGAAAACATCTAGCAAATCTTCGTCCGCCTTTCGGAGCGCCCATACTTCAAATCCATATTTGACCACTGTCATCACTGAAGCTTCTAACATTCTAATCTTGGTTCGCAGACTTATCTTCCTATTCTTAAAAATTTGTCTTTAACTGTAAAAAAAACACCCTGAGCCTTGGCTATTCTACTTTTAATGTCTTCACTGCTCCCACCGTCTTTACTAAAAATGCTACCAAGGCAAGCAAAGCTGCCTACCTGATCAATCTTTTCTTTACCAGTATCACCTTTTCATCTTCACTTTCTCCTATCCTTAGTTACTTAGTCTTCTTAACGTTAATTCTCAAACCTATTCTCGCACCCTGAACTCGCAAAACCTCTAAAAACTCATTCATTTTGCTCACACTTTCATCTAGGGTGCTTAAATAATAAGCACAATCTAACTCCAGGAGAGCTTTTCCTCCCCATTTGATTATGTGGACTTCCATTGCCTTTCATGTGCTCCTTAAGACAAAGTCCATCAAAATGATCCGTACAAAGGAGGATAGAACACAACCCTGCTTAATTCCTGACTTAATGTAAAATCCAGCTGGTATCCTCCCTTCCAGCAGTGTTATCTGCAATGTCCAGCGGTGAGATTGGGGGGAGTTGGAGGGGGAAACCGGAATTGTTGGAAAACGTGAAAATTGAGGTATCTTTATCTTACGAATAGGTGATCGTATCTTTATGAAAATTGATATATAGAAGGATCGTATGTCTCAGATGCTCCATTTTCAGTTCGAATCGGATTCGGGGACATAGGGGGCTGGAGGGGGGAAACATAAATCTTGGAAAACGCTTAAAAATGGAGAGATTGGGATAAAACTTGATAGGAAGAATAAGCACAAGTTATAGATACGTGATTGACATAATTGGAACGGATCCGTTCTCTTTGGGGGAGCTGAGGGGTGTTAATTTGGAAAAATAAAAAAAGAGGTATTTTTAACTTAAGAACGGATGACCGGATCTTAATGAAGTTTGATATTTAGAAGGAACTCATGCCTCATAGTTCTTATTTCAAATCCTGACCAGATTTGTTGACATAGGGGGGAGTTGGAGGGGGAAACCGGAAATCTTGGAAAATGCTTAGAGTGGAGAAATCGGGATGAAACTTGGTGGGTAGAATGTTGAAGCAAATGTTGTAGATACGTGATTGACGTAACCGTACTGGATCCGTTTTCTTTGGGTGAGTTAGAGGGTGGGGTTCAGTGCTTTGGCGAGTTTGGTGCTTCTGAACGTGCTAGGACGATGAAAATTGGTAGGCTTGTCAGGGAGCTGCACAAATTGACTTGATAAAGTCGTTTTCCCTGATTCGACTATCTAGTGGGCTGAAGGGAGAGGAAAACTTAGAAAAAATGAGGTCTTTATAAATTACGAGTGGGTGATCGGATCTTAATGAATTTTGATATTTAGAAGGACATTGTGACTCAGAGATCTTATTTTTAATTCCGACCGGCATTAAGTCTCTGATTTTCCTTTTAAATCAATATTGATTCTTAGAATTTTGCTAGAGCTCATACCATATGAGTTCTTGGCCCTTCGGGCCTCGTCACAAGTGCCATATGAGCTCTTAGCTCTTGTTTTCAATTCTTTTACTGTGTGTGCAATTTAGAAAGTATTGTTGAAGTTATGTGTAATCTGGCTATTTCATGTCTTTCCTCTGGCAAACTTAGAGTTTTTGGGTGACAGCTCATTTTTTAAAAATCTTACTATTATAGTAATTTTTTCATTTTTTAGTTTGGAAAATTGGGCTCATAGAGAAGCATATCTTGAGCTGAACAGAAGGGAAAGTGAGGGCCTTCCTTTAGTGGATCCCAACTACATTGACCCAGCTAAGGTTATTATCCCATCTGATGAGGACCTTAAAGAACAAGGAATACGTATTATCATTTAGATTGCTGTTCTCAAATTTTAATTGGATTAAATGCACATATTCGTTAATTAATTTCTTGATTTATATTGCTATTGTGTTTGTCTTTTGTGTCTACACCTTTCTGAATTCCCTCATAGTAGGCTAACACAAATGGCAACACTCAACTGAGCTGGACTCTCCCCCCCCCTCACTCACACACACACATGACATTGGATAGAAAACTTAGTATGAGCATCTAATAAACCAATTTTTGGAATGCGTCCTAAATAGTAAAAATGAAGTATGAAATGGGCTGCAATAATTTAGTAGTAATAAAAAGCATCAGTTGAAAAGCAGTGGTAAAAGTAGTTGGAAAGTCATATTCATACTTCATAGTATTTTTCATATCATCCCGAAGCCAATTTTTCCTAGTCCATAAAACACTGTTGAGACAATTCCGAAAGAAGACTTTGGCTGGTTTTGTTTTTGATGCATCAACCATCTTGCGGTTAAAAATAGCAGTGTTCTTTGTATATATTATGCATAGTGAATGTTGAATTGGAATATTTGGAATATTTGGAATATTTTGGATTGACTCTTAACATTGCAGTCACAGGAATAATCCCTAAGAGTAGACATTCATACTTGAAGAATTCTACAAGCTAGCTGAAAAAAGCTCAAAGTCGTGTTCCTTGTTGCTCCAACATCGAGGGAGAAGGGGGTGTTTGAAAGTTATGTCCGAATTTTTCAAAATGTAACAAATAATTTTTTACCTTGTAGTGTCAGCCTCCTCCCCTTCTTCTCCATCATACTCCCACCTACCCTTCCCTTCTCAAAATATTGAATGGGGGAACATCATGTTAAGGTCTTTTGTAGATTTTCAAGCGTCACTTCTTGTTCTTTAGTTATATGCTTGTGATTGTGTTAAGAGTCAATCAGGGATAAGCTCGATTCCAGTCACAGAAAAAAAATGGAAATTTATTGATTGAAAGCTGTAATTGAATTTTTATAATCTCTATCATTATCCATGCTGAAATTAATCTTTAAAAATTGTGTCATCTTTCATAATCGGGTCTCTGGTGGTAGTGATAGTTATTTCTCTGATATCACATGACAACCACCTGTACAGCATGGCATCGCTTACTTTTTCTCTGTATTTCCCTTTTCCTTAGTTGTTGGGTCTTCTTTCTACACATTTGTTTTTTTCCCTTTGTCTTTTCTCTTTTTGTAATAGTTGACTACATTGCCTCCAACCCAAATTTAGTGGAATATTGGTCGTATGTTCATTCAATTTACATATTTAGCTTTTGAATAAACAAGAATAAAAAACGAGCAGGATAGCAAATTGTTTTCTTTTAGCTGAAGATAAAGAAAATACACCTAGGAAATGATTATAGCCACAACGTAACAGTAATTCAAAGTAAAATATGCCTAGTTTAGGAAAGATACTTGAGATATATTGAATTCTACTAGACATTATTTGAGCGACCTTGCAAATGAATGCTAAAAATAGAGTTTCTGAAAGTATCTAAAGTCCAAATCACTTCCTAGAATATTCGGATTAAAAAGAGAAATTTACACCATAATGTACTTGAATAAGAAGATTTATTTTCATTTTCTTTGAACTTGAATATAGCGTAATTCTTGTTGTAATTTATTAGAAAAATTGAATTTAGTTCCAATTAGAATATTCAAATGTTTGTTATTCACATAATTTTGTATCTCCACTACCACTTAAGGCTACTGTAAGAAAGGAAGATTACAGAGAAATTCCTTACCTAACCGCTTTCTGAGATAGGATGAAGTCACTCAACTAGAATTTTACCAAGCATAGAATTAACAAATTGAAATTTGTATCTTGTCCATTTTTATAGCCTAGATCTTTACCCTATATATTTGTACATTAGGGGCAGGGTAGGTGGTAAGCCTACCACTTTCCAAGATAGTAAGAAGCAGTAGTTCTATAATATAACATTTCATTGATTTTGTGTTATGTTTCAATCTTTGTATATTCATTGAGTTATACGTGGGCCCATCAGGGAGAGGGGGTAAGTTGGTCAGGTTTATTTCAGAAGCTTCTCAGCTGTTTAAATTTTCGTAGCAGCATTAAAACAGTAAAAATTGGTTTCTAAACTTTATGTTGCCACTGCTCCCTCAAAAATATTTGATCATATGGTGCCTCCCTTCCATTTTATAAAAAATGTCGACACAATAATTTTTAGTACTACAAAATTTATCAAGGTAATCTATTACAAACAAAGAAACGAATAACAATTTCAAATTATTGTCTTTTAATGATATAATAGTAATAATAATAATTTATTTTTGACCCGCTACAAAAAATCAAAGCGGACTATCAATAAAAGAAACAAAACAGACACTACACAAAACAGAAAAAACAAGAAGCTAAAGCAAACGAGTAAGGCCTCTGTGGGCTGGCAGATACTTATAACTAGACTGGGGTATTTTGCCAGCAAGCTCCGTGAGCTTCGACTCAATATCTGGGAAACTATAAACATATATGAGGCTCCTATTCCTATACCATGGAGGCAGATATGATAGAAAACCGGAAATAATAAGAACCAATTGAACTGATATCCTTTGCATGAAAAATAGGGTAAATACCAGAAAGAAACAAAACCGAATGATCTGTAAAAACGGAGTGTAATTTAGCAAGAGACTTTCTACTGTATCCACCTCGGTTAGCAACAATTTTAGAGTAACTTAATTGGATTTTCTTCTTGAAATCAGCAACAGCGAGAGTCTGTAAGGATTTTAGTGTTTTACTAACATTAATTCCCAGCCACCGAAATGAAGAAACCAACGGGATAGAAAAAGGTCCACAGATTAGAGGAGTAGTGATATTACTATTAAATAAAAGATATTCACACTTTGAAAGATTAAGAGAAAGTCCAATCGCATGAAGTTTAGATGCTACTGTTGAAACAGACAAAGAGAGCCCTATTTTAGTCCTACTGATCAAAAGAATATCATCCGCATAGGCAAGATAAGAAATATTTACAGAATTAAGGATGCAAGTAGGTGGGATAGAGGAAAGGACAGATGATATACAAAGTTTGAAAATAGAGGGGGAGAGGACAGCACCTTGCCCGACCCTACGTCGCACTCAAATTTTACTATCTGAAACCCTCGTATCCGTTTTAATCTGCAAAAAAGAATTTGAATACCAATATCTAAAAAGAAAAATTATCGATATGTTGATACCGTGACTAAAAAGGGAAAAGATAGCTTGGGAATGCGTAACAGTGTCAAAGGCTTTGGAGAGATCCAAAGCACATAAATGTAACTCGAATCCCTTTTTAGTAGCCTCAGTAAGAACATTAGCCAAAACTCGATGAGCCTGCTGGTAACCTACCCCAGCTGAAAACCCAATCTAATTTTCACCAAAATATGCCAAAGAATTAACTGATGGGAGGAGAAGATACTCAAAAATTTTGCTTATATTGTAGGAAACCGTTATTGGCCTGTACGATGCACACTCAGTCGGAATCTTTCCTCTTGTCAGGATCGAAGTAACTGTTCCGCACAAAAACTTTCAGGCACAAATGAGGTGCATACGCACATTTGAAACAGAAGTTGTAAATGTTGGACTAGAGCTGGACAATCAACATTTAGGTGATCGGCACTTATACCATCACAATCAAAAGAGCTAGACTTAAGCTTCTTTATAGCTTGTGCCACCGAAACTAAATTAACTGGGAGGATCTGGTTCTGGCGGAGTGATATGGGAAGCGCAGAAATAAGAAACCTCATAAAAGTAGCATGAGCAAAATGGTTTATAGTGTTGAAAATCTGGTCGTAATATTTGCACCAAGAAGCAGGACTAATTGGGCTACTTGTTGACGAAGAGTCATCGACTTTATTTGAATTTACCACATTTTTCCAATCTAAATTACTTGACGGGAAATTGCAAATTTTAGATTTTGCAGACCGTAAATACTTTTTATACTCTAATTTAGTTTTCTGTTTAAGCTGAAATACTACACCGCTACGTGGTCGTTCGCAAGAAACCCAAAAACGTAGCCAAAATTTGGCTTTATTTGTTGGCTTTATTAATTAGCACTAAGTCTGTCAAATGTCAGTTTAAAGGATGAGTAAGCTACACGAAGCTCATCTTCTATAACCAAACGAGTAAAATATTTCAATTCCGTTTCAGCTGATGCAGAAAATCCTGTTTCGTACAAATAAGATTTTGTGAACGGCAGCAATACTTTTAAAGTTTTATTTGACAAAATATCATATTCACTTGACATATTTGTGTGCTCATTTTGATTTTGTTCGGTAAAAATTGCTATTTTCATTTTATCTTCATAGATCCTCTGAATCACTTTGGCACGACAAAGCCATCGTTCTTCAATCAAACAGCTCGTGGTAACGAACTGTAGTAAGGAGCGACCCGGCTCAATAGTAACCGAAACTCTAAAAAACGGAATTTCGATACCATTATATACATCAAATGAATCAGATTCTTACGCTGATTTTAAACATATAATTTCACAAATTTAGCCTTACCTATCAAATGTTACAAGCCTGAGAAACTTTGCCTTATTTTCGAAAAATGGCGGAAACACTCCTTAAAAGTTATAGAATCTTAATGAAAATCCTACCGTCAGATTCAGCTTATCAGAGAATCCTACTATAGGAGTTTAAAGCTCTCAAGTGCAAAAACACGGAATTTTTTTTTGCCAGAAGAAAGATCATGGATACGTGTTTATTTGTTGTTGTTTTTTTTCCAGGGGTTATCGTATCCATCCAGTGGCTCTTGAATGTCGTGAGAGGGTTCATTCTAGCGGAAATTAAAAGTTCTAGTGCCCTTTTAAAGCGACAAAAAAAAAATTTGAGGGCAACTAGGCCCCCTCCCATGCTCATTTTTTCCTCAAAGTCATTGGATCAAAATTTCAAGATAGCTATTTTGTTCAGCATAGTCAAAAAATTGAAAAATTGAAAGCCCTTCCCGGGGGAAGGGCTGCAAGTTATGAACTTTGCCCATTATTGGTTATTGGGAAGTATACAGACTTTTTCAGGAGGGATTTCTTCCGGTGGTGGGGAGGGGGTTATGTGAGAGGAATTTCCACGGAGGAATTAATCATGGGGGAAGAGAATTTCCATGAAGGGGCGCTGGATTCTCTTGAATTATTTAAAAAACATTGAGAAATGAAATAAAAAAACAAATAAGTTTTCCAACTGATAGTAAGAAGTAACATTAAAACTTAAAACGAAGAGAAATTAATTATGTATATGAGGGGGTTCGGCTCCATTTCAATACTTCGCTCTTTACGGTAAAGTATTTTTATTAATTTCAAGAGAGCGGTTTTTTGTAATTAAACGGCCTTTGTGATTCAGGGGTCATTCTTAAAGAATTGGAACAAAATTCGAACTTTAGTGTAAAGAGCTAGATATCGAAGAGGGGGCAAACCCCCCCACATACAAATATAGAAGTTTATTGCGTAGGTTGATTTGTAAGTTACGTATATTTATTACTAATAAAAAACGTTTTAAAATAAAATTAACATACTTTTTGACACCTCCTCGCCCCTTTTTCTCAAAATCGTCCGATCAAAAGTTTGAGAAAGCTATTTAGTAAAAAAAGTAAAATTAATTTTCAAATTTCGTTTTAATTATTCATGTACGGTGAGCTAAAACCAAAACCTACATTAATTTAAAGACATTCAGAAATTAAATAAAAAAAAACAAGTTTTTTCAACTGAAAGTAAGGAGCAACGTTAAAACTTAGAACGAAAAATTTTTTTTACGTATATGAGGGGTTTCGTCCCCTCCTCAATACCTCGCTCTTTACGCTAAAGTACTTTTAGTAATTTCAAAAGAGCTATTTATTGTAAATAAACGGCCTTTGTGATTCAGGGTCATTCTTGAAGAATTGGAACACGATAAAATTTTGTGTAGAGAGCGAGGTATTGCCCAGGGGGAGAACCCCTCTCATATACATAATACGAATATACGAATATAGAAGCTCGTTACCCAAGTTTATTTTGTAAGTTACATATATTTACTACTAATAACAACGTTCTTAAGTAAAATAAAAAGTTCTAGTGGCCTTTTTAAGTGACCAGAAGAATTTGAGGGTAACTAGGCCGCCTCCCCCGCCCCCTTTTCCTAAAACTGTCCGATCAAAATTTGAGAAAGCCATTTAACCAAAAAAAGTAAAATTAATATGCAAATTTCGTTTAATTATTCATGTACGTTGAGCCAAAATCAAAACCTGCATTAATTCAAAAACGTTCAGAAGTTAAATAAAAAAAAAAATTTTTTAAATAAAAGTAAGGAGCGACATTAAAACTTAAAACGAACAGAAATTATTTCGCATGTGAAACGGCCCCGCTCTTTCCGCTGAAGTTTGACTCTTGGCCACAACTCTACTTTTTAAAACAATAAAAACTTTAGCGTAAAGAGCGGAGCGTTAAGGATTGGACAGCCTTTTTCATTTACGGAATAATTTCTGTTCGTTTTGAGTTTTAATGTCACTCCTTACTTTTAGTTAAAAAAAACTTGTTTTTTATTTATTTAATATAGTTCACAATTGAGTCTTGTATGTAGCTTTCATACCGTCACACAGCTTTTTAAATAATTCAACTTGTAACAGACTGTTTTTATGTTGTTTATAAATTTTGTGATTTTTTTAAAAACGTCTCTAAGTTCCTCACTCATATTTTTAAATAGTTCTCGGTAACGAACTGTAAGTAAGGAGCGATGTGGCTCAATAGTAACCAAAACTCTAAAAAACTGACTATTGATAACCATAGATACATCAAAAGAATCGAATTTTGATGTTTATTCAAAATGTGTAAAATCCATCAAATTTAATCTTACTCGTTAAAAGTTACAGCCTGAGATAATTTATCCAATTTTTGAAACAGAGGGGAAACACCTCCAAAATATCAAGTCATCTTAATGAAAATGACACCGTCAGATACAACATACTAGAGAACTACTGTAAAGGTTTCAAGTTCCCATGCATAATGTGTAATTATGCATTTTTTTTCCCGGAAGAAAGATCAAGAATACGTGTTTATTTGTTGTCCGCTTTCTATAGGGGTAATCGTAGCGAACCAGATACTGCAGAAGTTCGGGAGAGGGCTCATTTGATCGGAAATCAGAAGTTCTAGTGTCGTTTTTAAGTGACTAAAAATAGTGGAAGGTAGCTAGCCCTCCTCCCACGCTTATTTTCTCAAAGTTGCCTGATAAAAATTTTGAGCGAACCGTTTTTTCCAGCATAATCAAAAAAGCCAATAACCATGTCTTTGGTGCCTTGACCCCACATAGTCCCCGGGGCAAGGGCTGCGAGCTATGAACTTTGTCCGTTGTTTATAGGATTGGATATTTGGGAGTATGCAGACATTTTTCAGTAGGGATTTTATGGCGGAGAGAGGGGGAGGGGTATGTGGGAAGATCTTTCCATGGAGGTATTTTTCGCGGGGGAAGGGAATTTTCCATGGAGGGGGAGCCTGATTTCCCGACATTATTTGAAAAAACAATCATAAATTAAATGAAAAAGACAAGTTTTTTTTTCCAACTGAAAATAAGGAGTTACATTAAGCCTTAAAACGATCAGAAATTATTACGTACATGAGGGGGTTGCTTTCTCGTCAATACCTCGCTCTTTACGCTAAAGTTTTTTGGACCTTTTAGAAGAGCTTATTCTTTGAATCAAACGGTCTTTGTGATTCAGGTTTAAATAACTCAAACAAAAAATCAAACTTTGGCGTAAAGAGCGAGGTGTTGAGGAAAGGACGCCCCCCCGCTCTTGTACGTAATAATTTATGTTTGTTTTAAGTGTTAATGCTGCTCATTACTTTCAGTGGAAAAAACTTGTTTTTATATTTAATCTTATGTAAGAGTTGCTTTTTAGATCAGTCAGTGAGTTCAGAGAACATCAGATGTTTTCACTTTAATTAGTGCCTGCGAGCTATGAACTTTGCCCATTGTTTATAGGATTGGATGTTTGGGAGTATACAGACATTTTTCAGTAGGGATTTTATGGCGGAGAGAGGGGGATGGGTACGTGGGAAGATCTTTCCATGGAGGTATTTTTCGCGGGGGAAGGAATTTTCCATGGAGGGGGAGCCTGATTTCCCAGCATTATTTAAAAAAACAATCATAAATTAAATGAAAAAGACAAGTTTTTTTCCAACTGAAAATAAGGAGCTACATTAAGTCTTAAAACGATCAGAAATTGTTACGTACATGAGGGGGTTGCTTTCTCGTCAATACCTCGCTCTTTACACTAAAGGTTTTTAGACCTTTTAGAAGAGCTTATTCTTTTAATCAAACGGTCTTTGTGATTCAGGTTTAAATAACTCGAACAAAAAATCAAACTTTAGCGTAAAGAGCAAGGTATTGAGGAAAGGACGCCCCCCCGCTCTTGTACGTAATAATTTATGTTTGTTTTAAGTGTTAATGCTGCTCATTACTTTCAGTGGAAAAAAATTGTTTTTATATTTAATCTTATGTAAGAGTTGCTTTTTAGATCAGTCAGTGAGTTCAGAGAACATCAGATGTTTTTATTTTAATTAGTGCTAGAAGATGAGTTTTTGTGTCCTGACATTGACTTAGCACTGTATGTATTATTCCACAATATGCCTTTCTTATCAAGAAAAAAAATGTCAATTATATTAAAATTGCACTGGATGTCACTGTAAGGAATGAGTTTGCAAAAAAGGGCGTATTTTATAAACTAATTGATCCCCAAGATGGTCTCCAGCAGTATCTAAAAAATCCCGCCAATTTTACCTCAAAAGGGTGACCTAGCTTCTGTTCAGCCCGAGCCGGTAAACCCCGTCACTATCATGCTGCCTGACTGCGTAGTCTTAATTTCATTTGATATTTTTTCAATCCTATCTAATATTCGCGCCTCACCATATGTTAGTCCCTGGTTCTTTAGGGAGGCGTGCCTCCCAGTTTGTAAAACGCTGGTCTAGCCCGACTCTCAAAATTCTCCGCTCCGACCCCGGCATATATACGTACTATGCCGGGGAACGACCTCTATTGCTAAGGAAGGATATAAGATGCTTTGCCTCCGTTCCTCATCCGTGGAGTTCACTGGCCCTTGGAGTATGTCGTCAACGGTTTTGTTGGTCTAATTACGCCGCAAGGCTTTCCTTTTACTTGGTTTCAAAACCAAACCATAAGTAAATTTCCGTTGATTGGCAAATTGAAGTATTGTAGCAATCCTTTGTCGGCTTCACAAACATAACTGTTGCAGGAGTAACCCCTTTGTCAGTAACCCGAGGAAGGGATTTAAATATATTGTAGTGGCTTTGCAGCCAGTTAAACCTTAAATTTATATGTGCAGGGTAACATTGAGGTAAATGCAAGGTAAATGAGTCAGAAACAATAAAATGTACATAAATTAGCGCCCCCTGTGTAGCCCTTTAGTCATTTCTTCGCCTGTGATTCCAAGTTGATTCAGTCCCCCGTTTTGCATACAAATCCAGTGGACATTGTTCGTCAGGAGTTAACCCAAAATTAATGCGATCATCCACCCCTTAGTTTCGTGACTCTCTACCTTGGTTATGCCCTAGGATAGAATGGATGGATAGATGATAGACTTATCTATCAATGGCTTATATTCATAAGCCATCGGCTTATATTCAATTGAATATTCAATGATATTCAATGACTTATATTCAATTGAATTTAAATCAAGTTGCTTGCATTAAGTCATGGCTAATTGGAGGACGAGCCAAGCCGATAGGCTGAGTGAGAGGCGAAACGAGCATAAGCCTTTTTTAGGATTGTATTCAGGAACTGAAAATTTTGATCATTTTCTCTGCCAATTGCGCAGCTTTTGAAACACTTTAGATAAATTCATAGGTCCGTTTTTTTTTTTTTTTTTTTTTTTTTTTAATTCATTCATTGGATGATTCAATGTCTACAATCCTAGCATTTTAGGTAGGTCCCGTCGCCCCACTGACGCATGCATCGAACAACGACGCTGATAAGAGACCAGTCGACCGTTGCCGGCAGAAGTGGCGGCTATCCACTGACTTTGAATTAATTTGAGCCAATTCTTTATAGTGTCAACTGTAATGTTGGAGCTTTTCTTTTTTTCATGTGGTTAAGGATTTCGATTTTCCCGCTTAGAAATCAAGTGTTGTTTTCAAAATGAAGAAAAGAAGTGCACACACAAATAGTTTGCAGGAATTCCTTGTGCTTTTTCTTTTTATTTCAACATTTGATTGAGCACATGTGATATTGTCTTGTCACTATTTGCAAAGAATTTGACATTTCTTTGTATTTTGAAGAATAGGTTAGCTTTATACAGAAAAAGTGATGCTTATCTTGTCATTACTTCTCTCATTGTTAAGTTTGATCTCTTAGTTAATTGATCTCATGAATACATTAGTGTCTGGATGAAATAACGCTGTGGTTGTGAATTTTTGCGAGAGCAGCGTTACCAAGCGCGTTGGCGAAAGCCAGGTGAAAAGTACGTGAGGCACGTTCCAAGCCAAGCGTGTTTCATTCGCTTTTTGATATCAGTCTGTGGGAAATGGTGGACAAAAGTTTGCAGAAGATCTGATATGCTACTGAAGGGAAAGAGGGGGCGAGGGTAATTAAGCCGTTTCGGCAGCGACAGACATCGTATCTGTGGTCTGCTGGCGCAAATCCTTTAAGCCCTGTCTTTATTATGGCGTTTTCCGGCCGAGACGGCTGGGGTGGCTCATAGTGAAGACCAGTTTTATCGCCGTTTTCGTTTTCTCGCCGTACAGAGTAGAAATTTTGGCTGAAAACGTAAAAACTAAACAACACATTTTGTCATTCATCTTAGTTGTACTCAAACTTTTCTTTATGTTCCTGTAACACCGCAAACGCAGCACAAATGATTCAGAATCTTCCTTTCGAATTTTTTGCAAAAAATGTCCAAAAAGTGGCAAAGCTGGCTCTGGTGCCGAGAAACGCCATAATAAAAAAGGGCTTTACCGAGTTTTCGGAAGAAAAATAACAACGAAGGTTCGAGAGAATCCGAAATATTGTACTGAATTCTTTTTCTTCTTCGCGTATTAGGCGATCTGAGATTTTACATGGGATTTTACTCATTTGAAGAACCGCTTTGCTTTTAGTTGAAAAAGAAGAACGTAAATCTGGCCCTGGAGTTGCGAGAAAACCATTTAAAGCCTTTTTTATCAACTTTTAAAGTATTGGCTAATTTTCTAGGATTCTGCTGAATTTGACCCTTTAGTCCCGAAAAGTCGGCAACCCTGATTAGCTACCTATGGCTTTCAAGAAGAACTGATTGATAATATGGCAAGAAATTGAAATTATAAAAATAAGGGAAACTATATCACATATTGAAGGTAGAAATAAAGGGAAATATTTAGTTGTTATTGTTTTTAATAAAGGATTCTATGGGTATATTAATTGCAAGAAACCTAAGGGTAAAATTTTAGTTAATTGACTTCCTGCCTTCTTCAAAAGGATTTAGGTTAGGAAAATAAAACTTTCAGGGATAGGTCTACAGGCTAAATTATGTCCCAGGATGATATTTTAAAGTTACCATATCCACTCCTTCTCCCTCTAGAGGGCCCTGACATTTGCCTACATGACAGGTCTATACCTAGTGAAATTTTGACAAAACAACATTTTACCTTGAATTTCAGTTACCAGTTGCTTCTTCTCTGCCTTTAGTTCTAAAAATACAATTCCTGTTATTTGAGTAGAATTTTGAGCCATAGCCTATCAATGTTTTTTTTTTTTCAAAATTTAGGAAATGTATTTGCATAGTCTATCTTTAAACCTTATAAATTGGAATTGAGCAAAGTTATGAAGCTGAAAACAATTTTGTTATACTTCAATTAAGCAGAAGATCTATTTTGCAAGGTATCACTTCGATAACACACATATTTTTAAAGGTCAGGGCCCTCTAGAGGGAAAAGGAGTAGAGGTAGTTGCTTCAAAATACCTTTTATGGGACATACTTTAGTTGGTAGATTCATCCCTGAAAGTTTTATTTTCCTAACCTAAACCCTTTCTGAGATAGCAAGAATTCAATTAACTAGAATTTTACCAAACCTGAGAAAGTGGAACATAGGCTAAAAAAGATTTTTCAAAATAGGCTAATTAGACCAGCTGGGAAAAGGAAATCTTCACTTTTTTGATTATGAAGAGTGTATTCAATTATTTTTTAAAGCTGATTAGCTTAAACTACATAAATAATGGCCTCATAAGGGATTAGGCTAGGCCACAACAAACCTTAGTGCATGAGAAGGTGTTTCCTAGCTCTACTGTCACCCCTGTCCTACTTGTAAGAATTTAATGGTCCTTAGACATAGTTTGTAAAAGTTTTAGGGTAAAATTCCAGACAAGCTACATTCAGCTATATTAGAAATGGGTTAAGTTTGGAAAATGAAACTTTCAGTAATGAAGCAAGTGCCAAAAACATACTTTGGGAAGGTATTGTTAAGCTTCTGTGTCAACCCTACTCTAGTGGGTGTAACTTTATTAAAATTCTAGGGGGGGGGGGGCAAAGTTGGATCCATTTTCCCAAATTGAGTGAAAATAGTTATAAAAACTAAAAAAAATAAACCATTTGGTACCATAAAGGTATTCACTTCATAGCAGGCCCACTTTATAAAGGTAAATTATAGTATAATAAAAGTAAATATTGCTAAAAAACTGATATGTTTCTGTTGATGCTTGAATTGTGCAGGATTATGTTAGTTTTGACAAGATTTTGGAAGAAACCAAATTTCAGGTGGAGGAAAACTAAGGTTTGTGTGAGGTTTTGTAAACTGAGTAGCAGTTGCCCCTCTTGCCCCATAGCAAATTATGCCCCTGCCTTTTCTGTTTTCTAAGCCTTAGAAATTTGCCTACTTAACAGGTCTATACCTATTTAAAGTTCAGACAAAACAACACTATACTTTAATTTTCAGTGGTAAAATTCTAGTTCAGCTGCTTTTTGCTATCTTAGAAAGGGGTTAGGATAAAAGTGAAAATTTTAGTAATGAATGCAGGGTCAGAAACATGCTCTAGGAAGATATTGTCAAGGTTCTATGTTAAGCCTCTTCTACTAATGCTTTCAAGTTTGCCTACTTGACAGGTCTATACCTTTTGAGATTTTTGAATAACAACATTTTAAATTAACTTTCACCAATGAATTTGTTTTCTCTGGTATTAGTTCTGAAAATACAATTCATGTTTTTTGAGTAGAGTTTTAAGCCTTATCCATGTGTTTCTTCTTTGTTCAGGAAATATATTTACAGATTTTAAAACCTCATAAAATGGAATTGTGTAAAGTTATGGAGCTGAAAACACTTTTTTTGTACTTCATTTGTGTAGAAGATCTATTTTGCAAGGTTCCATTTTTTATAACCAAAAGATGTTCAAAGGTGAGTTCCCTCTAGAGAGAGAAGGAGTTAGGGTAGGTACTTCAAGATACCTTCTCAGAGCTCACTTTATTCAGTAGATCCATTTCAAAAAGTTTCATGTTCCTAATCTAACCTCTTTCCAAATAGCAAAAAGTAGCTTGTCTAGAATTTTATTTTTTCTGACAATACATCCTTTCCCCCCTCATTGTCCCCAATATAGCCCTATGATAAATAAAATACTAAAATAATAATAATAACATTTATTCAGCCACCATCTACAAAAAATTGACTATAGTGGAGCACTACAAAAAGAAAAGAAAAAGAAACCCAGCTTCTAAAAAGATAAAGATACAACACTCATTGTAATTCAAAACACTCAAATAAATACAGGTGAGAAACATTGTCTATCTAATGTAACTTTTAGCACTTAATTATTTCAAATGCTAGACCATTGTTTAGATGGCTCTTGAAGACCATATTTTTCAAGGCATGAATTCCTATAATGCTTGGGTATATACAGTAAAAATTTTGCATGTTTATAATACAGTTATTGATGTTTTCAGTGTCTCTCAATGACAGCATTTGGGATGCACTGGCAAGGTAGGTTATGTGCAGTAAGCACAATGAATAATAAATTGATGCAAGACATTTCCTGGACTAGAAGATAATTTCTTAAGCCAGTTGGCTTGCCATAACATAAAGAAAGAAAATGATCAAAAATGGGGTTTTTAAAGGCAAAAAAAAGGACTGACAAAAACACAGATTTTAGATTAGATTAAATTTATTTCAAAAAACATGTATACAAAACATTTTGCTGCACCTGCTAAGAAAGGAAGCAAAATGACTCAAATTTCTTATTTCAATTGGAATAATATCCCACACAGAGGGGGCAAAATTTCTAATCATAAAAGAAGCTCTAGCCGTATTTCTAAATGGGTGTACCAGATTTGATGCCCCTCGTGTATCAAGGCTATGAAGATCACAATTAATGGAGAAAAAATTTTTGAAAGAAGAGGGAAGTATATTATTAATAAATTTATATGTGAAAATACTAACTTGGTAGTCTCTTGTTTTTGAAATATCAAAAAGTTGATTCTTAGTATAAAGTTCATTAATATTATGAGTAAATAAAGTTTTAGGTGATAAAAGTTTAGCGGCTTTATTTTGGATTTTTTTATAACATGATACAAAATTACTAGCCCATAAAGAGCAACCATTGCAAATATATGGGTAAAAAATAGCAAAATAAAGTAACTGAAGAATTTTATAGGATACTAGGTTTTTAACTTGGTGAAGCACACCCAGAGATCTGGACAACTTTGAAGCTTTAATATTTGAATGTGTTTTCCATGATAGATTTTCATCAATCATAAAACCTAAATACTTTGTTACCTTTACTCTTTTTATTTGATTTCCGTTTATTATTAATTCTAAATTAGTTTCAATACTAGATATCCAAGAAACTAGAATGTAGTTAGTTTTATTATAATTTAATGTCAAAAGATTGAAATCTGCCCACTCAATAAACTCAGTCATTGCCTTTATCATTTTATCAAAAAGTAGATCAACTGATGGAGCAGCTACAAGTAAAAGAGTATCGTCTGCAAAAAGGATTATACCAGCCTCTGACAAATAATACTTAATCCAATCTATAAATATTAAAAATAAAAGAGGACCTAGTATAGAGCCCTGGGGTACTCTGCAAGTTATCCTACTAGCTTCAGAAGTAAAACACCCATTCACCACAACCTGCTTTCAGTCACTTAAATAAGATTCGAACCAAGACAAACTCTTTCCAGTAACACTGATTTTTTCCAGCTCAAGTAATAACTGTTTATGGTCAATCATGTCAAAAGCCTTTTTCAAATCCAGGAATAAAGCAGCTGGAATCAGACCTGCTTCAAACGACGTATTTACCCAGTCAACAAGTTTAATGGTTGCCATTTCTGTGGACATTTTTTTTCTAAAACCAAATTGAGTATTTATAAGAATTGTATTATTTTCAACATGATCAGTTAGCCTGGATCCTATCACCTTTTCATATATTTTTGAAAAAAAGGGAGGATAGAAATGGGTCTATTGTTTGAAGGGTCGTCTCTCTTACCTCCTTTGTGCAATGGTATTATTTTAGCCACCTTCAAAACTTCTGGGAAAATTCCTTTTTCCATAGACTTTTTAATCAAATTACATACAACTGGTGTTATAACTGATTTAACTGATTTAGCAATCTTAAGAGAAATCCCCGTCTACGCCACTTGAGTTTGATTGGATTCTACTGATAATTGTACTCACTTCACTTATGCTACAAGCATTAAAAACCAGCTGATTTTCTACTGAACTATTTTGGAAGGCTGCTTAATTCTTTTCCGATCATCGTCACAAAGTTTCGCTCCCTCACTAGAAAAATAATCACATAAATAATTCGCAACATCATTTGGGGCAGTCAAATTCCCCCTCTCTGTTTGTAATTTATTAATAACTTCTATTTTACCCTTTTGACCCAGGAGTGAATTTACTGTTTTCCATGTTTTTTTCATATCACATTTATGCTTCATAAATTCATTTTGTAAATACATTTTTTCAGCTTTCCGTTTTAATCCGTTTAAAGTATTCTGGTAATTTTTAAACTGCTGAAAATTAATGACAGATGGTTCACCTAGGTATATTTTATACAATTCATTTTTCCGACTTATAGAATTTAGAATGCCCTGTATAATCCATGGTTTCTTTGGAAATTTTGTACTACTTCTTTTAAGTCTTCTTAGAGGACACGTATCATTCAATATCTTTGTAAATATTGCAACAAAAATATCATACGCAACCGATGGGTTATCTTCTTCAAAAACTGGAGTAAAATCTGCATCATCCATTTCTCTCTCAAATTTTTTTAAATTATCTTTTCTTAAATCACGAAAATATGTTTTATTTATTTGACCACTCTTATTTATAATCCTGTAAGATTTTTTTTATTTTACTAAGAAGAAAAAGATGGCCATCCGTGAGTAGAACATCAGCATACGAACTTTCAAGCTGCTTTCCATCTACAAATATATTATCATTAAGAGTCGCAGACTTATCAGTTACTCTTGTAGGAATAGTTACCAGGGGGTACTTGAATGATGAAATCATAGAGTTAAGAAAATCTAGGCGGCTTGTACCTTTAAGGAGGTCAATATTGAAATCCCCCATTACTACTTTATATTTATGATCATTACTAAATTTCTCCATTAAATGCTCCATCTCCTCAATAAAAACATCCTCATTAAATGACGGTGTCTTATAAACTAAACCAACAACTACATTTTTATCAGATTTATTTTCTATTTCAATAAAAAGAGTCTTAAATCTTCCTTCAAGCCAAAGTGAGAGATCCTCCCTTACCCAATACAAAACTCCTTCCTTTATCAACAAAGCCAGACTGCCTCGCTCCATAACCTGTCGTTCTTTTCTTTCACTAACATATCCTGGAAACTGGAAATCCCATGCTGAAAAATTATCCCTATTCAATACAAACGTCTCACACAGTCCTATTACTAACGGTGTTTCTTGCATATCACTTAATATGTTACACAGTGTAGGGTACACAGTCCTAAGGCATTGGCAATTCCAAAATAGTATCTTCTTTGACCAATCATTTCTTCAGCGACTGACTATCCGAAAAATTACTAGCTTTCATTGCTTGAGTATTATTTCCTTCACTTAAACTATCATTTGCAATAGGGGTGGATAATACTTGGTCAACAGACAGCTGATTACTTTCTAAGTCTGAAAGCCTGTCGGTCATACTATTCATGATAATACTCTAGTATGTTCAATAGTGCGAACTCTTTGATATCTTAATGACAAAACAAACAAAAAAGTTTTTGACACTAGATAAGCGAAACAAAGCAGCCAACCCCAAATAAACGAAAGAACTGAGGATGGATTCAACATGTCAGTACTGGTCACTGATCAGGTCATTCAGTGGCCTAATTTTCAAGATCGCTGAACTGTTTTCCGGTTTGGCTAGCACACGGCCACCATCAGTCCAAACATTCCGAGCTCCAAATTTGTCGCGTGCCAGATTCAGCAGTTGCTTACGTTTTGGCATTAAATACTCAGATATAAATACTTTCGATTGGGCGAGCTTCTTTTTGTTCATGAACACGCGCTTTGCACACTCAGATGAATGAAAAGTGACGAGAACGGGCGGGATAACATTTTCCGCTGATCTAACTCGAGTACGTAAGTGCTCAGTTGACTTGATGTCACTAGCAAGCACATGGATCTCCATCTTAGCATTGAATAGCTCTAGAACGCTATTGGGCAGCGTTTCTCCACCTATCTGAGACAGTCCATGGATTAGAAGAACGTTCGATCTTCTTTCCTGTTCCAAATCGTCGTTGCGGTATTCTAGAATTTCGATGCGATTTTCTAGCGCCGTTATTTGAGCTTGATACCCCTTGAGCATCTTTTCAATATTTGCAAATTTTGAACTGTAATCGAGACTTATTGCATCATAGATCTTGGTAACAATAGTGTTAATTGCTTGTTCACTGATCACGCCTTTTTCGCCTGAACATTTCTCAATCACCTGTTTGTGAATATCCTGACGAAGATTTTCTTTCAATTTGGCAATTTCACTCTGCGCGTTTACTAGGGTAGACGAGAGTGAAGATACTCTGCTTGTCTAAGCAGCACCAGCAATTCCCATTATTTCATGATACTCATCTGGAAATATGGCTAGTTCAGTAAAAGCACCTTGAACTCCTTTCGACTTTTTCTTTGAAGCTTCGGGGAAATTTTCTTCGAACGGCAAAATGAATCCCTCACTCAGTGATGCTTTTTCGTGTGATCCGTAGCAAAATACTTGATAAGATTTTCCCTTCTTCGATGCAGTTATACCAACTATTCGAACAGGCCACAAAGTGTAGCCGTAGAATTTGCCAAACGCAACGTCATTAACACTGTAAGACATCGCAAACTTGATAATGTCTAATTTCCTGAGCTTCCAACAAAATGGGAAGTGCGGGACCCAGTACACCTTTCCCCAGCAGTTTAAGTACAAAAGTACGGCCGGTACAACTACGGCTCTTCTGTACCGTTCCCGCTCTCTTCTGCAGTTGGAGAGCTCGACAAATTAATTTTTTTTTTCGCCAAAATAGGTTGATGTGGCAACACTGCTGGCTGATTAGCTGGCGTTGCCTGATTTTGATAAATTCTAAATGTCCAAACTTTTAATTAACAGATCGTTAAGGAAAAAATAATTTCAAATTACTTGTAAAGAATAAGAGTCCATAAATTTCCACTTGATTAAGCAAAATTTATTTTATTTTCCTGTTCAGCCACTAAATTCAGTGCTAAATTCAATGCTTAATTTTGAATTTCACTAAAGCAATTTCACTAAATTGTCGATAAATATCGGGTAGTCTTAATTAAATTCACACTGCTTTATCCCGACCTATATTGTATAGGTCACTGATCATGAAAATATCTATAAGAAAATCCACAGCTCCCAAGGGAATTTTCACTCAGTAGCAAAATAATCTGCTTATTCAAATTATAATCCTTTGGTCACTGAATTAATTTATCAAAATATTAGCTGTAGGTTAGGTAGCAACTATAATCCTTTTGCAATAAGTTGTATCCAAAAAAGGTCCTCACACCATGAACTCTGAATCAAGAAAGTGAATATTTCAAGAGAACAACTGCCTCTCCTCTTCAGCACAAACAAAATAATATGATCAAGGAAAAAAGAAAAATCAAGTGCAGAAAGTACAACAATGAAAAAAGCCAAAAATTAAATTAAATTTAATAAAAGACCAAAAATTAAAAGAATTAAAATCAAATGCCTAACAATAATAAAGTGAGTTATTTGCCAATTTCTGTGATTTGTACAAAATCCAAAAAAAATAAGGACTGCCATCAATGGATACTAACAAAAAACTGAGAAAAAAAAAAAAAAAAAACATTCACTCAAATAAAGGAAGCAACAATTGAATAAATTGGAGAACTAGGTCACCTGATTTCGGATTGTAACTATTACATTTCTTGTAGATAACCTTTGAGACCTAAGGGGCTGATGATGTTCATGATTATGTGATTAGGGAACTGGTTCAATATTTATTTCAGAGATTACTAAAGCATTACCTTAAACCTTAAATTACCTTAAATCACATTTGCCAGCAAGATAAGGTGTTAGATTGGCTTCTCTTTTGAGAAAACTGAAACATGACTCATTTATTCTTAAATCCCCTGAATATCTGTTCAAAGCTAGACCTAAATTTTGGTATTTATAAGTTTCAACAACTTCTCTATAGTGCTGGACAACACCTTTGTCATGTGAAATTAGGCTAGCTTGGTCAAATTAAACAGTATGGTCCAGATTATTAAATATGTGTTCTGAGAGGGCAGAGTCAAAATTTTCTGTTTTTTTTAAGGGTGTTATTAATTGAGGTAGAGTGCTGAGTTAATCTATCCATAAGTTTTTGATCAGTTCTTCTGATGTGCCAAAGACCACAAGAGCAAGGAATTGTGTAGACACCAGAGTTTTCACTGATCAGGATAGGGCCTTACCTTAATAGATTTGGGAATGATAGTTTTTCTGGGTCTGTTCCTTAGATTTTTGGAAATGTTGTCTGAAACCCCTTAATATGTGGGAGACCAAGATAAACTAAATTTTTCCTTTGATTTGCGTTTACTGTGTCACTATCTGATAATTTTTTTAATACATTTTGCAATTACAGAATTTATTAAACTAATTGGATAACCTTATTCCCAAGTAAAATATCTCTAAAGTGGTCAAGCTCTGAATACAGGAAACATAGAGAACAAACTTGCAATGCTCTGTTATCTAGAGAAGTGACCACTCCTTTTTTCAGAGCAGGAAAATGATTAGAGGAATAATTTAAGTAACATTCACTATGTGTGGGTTTTCTATAGACTCCAAATTTGAAGCAAGTACATTTTGGTGAACCAGGACATCTAAGAAGGGAAAATACCTTTCTACCTCTAATTCCTGAGTAAATTTAAGTTTTGAATTCAAGGAGTTAAGCAAGTGAAGGAAAGAGTCCAGAGATTAGACTCCAAGACTCCATGCTCCCACAAATAAAAAATATCATCTTTAAAACAATAGCTAAAAAAATGTTGGGAGCTCATTTTGTGTTTAAAACAGGAAACTGATTGAATTGAATATTCTTTTCTTATCTGGGTGTATTGGATATAGTGTCCACATTTCACATTGTCAAAATATAACAAAGCCTTCAAGAGATGGTGTTCCATGTCACAACTAAGCAGAGTTATCCTATTTTGAAGAAAAATTTCAACAGTGGTTCCAAAATTGCACTTTTGAATTATTGGTGCCTTTACCCTAGTAGTAAATTTAGTAATGATAAAAGTATTAGTAATAGCATGCACATATTGCCTTTTGGTCAGATGATTTTCCTCTTTTATCATTCTTAGAAAGTTTCAGCTTAATCAATTCTTTAGATAGGCTGTTCTGACACTGTAAATGCACATAGTGTTTTTTGATATGTTTCATATTTTCCCTCAATATTACAAATAGAGTTGTATACTAGCAGTAGTGGTTGTAGTACTAGTGGTGGTAGTTGTAGTAGTAATGGTGGCATGCAAATATTCCCTTTTTGGATCATTTCCTGAAAGTTCCTGATGAATATGCCCAGGTATTCATGAACTATTCCCTTTTGACAATCTGTATACACATAGTTTGTATTGATTTAGTTCAACATTCTCTGGAAGACTCTTCTGTATGCCTTTTTTTCTTTTTGGAAAGTAAAGTTCAAATGTGCATACCTGTCTCAATAACATATGCTATATGTAAACCATGAGCAAATTAACAGCTCTTGCCCTTAGGACACTGGGAAGGTTGACATCCCCAAAGACATAATTACTAGACCTTTCAACAATGCTGAACAAAATAGCTCTCTTAAAATTTAGATTGGATGTGTTTTTGGGAATGATAGGCTTGTGTGGGATGGGTTGTTTACCCTCCATTCATTTTTGACTCTTACAAAGAGCACTAGATCTTCCAACTTGTAATCAAATGAGCCCCATCTAATCTGTCCAATAGCTGTTTGTGTAGTCAAACCACCATATAACTGAACCCCCATGCAACTGAACCCTTGTATAACTGACCCCTTGTGCATCTGAACTACTGTGTAACTAAGCCCCTGTGCAGCTCAACCCCGTTGAATTAACCCCCATGCAAATGGACTGTTGTGCAACTGAATCTTCATGCAGCAAAACCCCTGTACTCAGTTTTTCAGTTCTGTAGTCTACAAATGTGAGGCAATATCACAGGGTAAAATACAAGTTAGAATCTTTGCATGGAAACCTTGTTGTAATTGTTTGTTTTTGAAAATAATGACATAAATGGCTGTCAAGATCATTCATAAAAAATTCTGTTTTTTGTTAAACATGCATACCTTTCTCAATATATACTATTTGTAAACCATTAATGAATTTACAGCCATTACCCTGAGGACTTCAATATATAATATTTGTAAACCATTAACGAATTTACAGCCATTACCCTGAAGACTTATACAAGTCTTTATCGACTTTGTAACGGCTTTTGACTCGGTAAAGAGAATTGCCATCTGGGATGCAATGAGGGATGATGGAGTGCCCAAAAAGATAGTCCGTTTAATTAAGGCTTATTATGTGGGAACGAGGGCATTTATAAGAGCTGACGGAGAAATCTCAAAAGAAATATCTATTGACAAAGGAGTGCGACAGGGTTGTGCCTTACTGCCTATTTTATTTAACTTCGTCATTGACCAGGTCATGAAGACTCTTGACAAATAATAAGGTGTGACAATCAGTCCAGCACTATCAATAACAGACCTCGATTACGCCGATGATGTGGATATCATGGCTGAGTCGATAATAGAAGCACAGCTCATGATAGATGACATTGCTGCTAGATCCCTTGCTACTGGACTAAAGATCAGCCAATCGAAAACAAAATTGATGTGCACCTCTGGGCTAGATGAAACTCCAATCACATTGAATGGCATCCCAATTGAGGACGTCCAGAATTTCAAATATCTAGGCTCCCTAATAAATCCCAAGGGCGAAGCTCTAAGCGAAATACAAAACCGCATCTCCACAGCCTGGGCAGCATTCATCCCGCTTCGGAAGTGCTATGGTTGCAAAACGTGGCCCCTCAGAGCTGGGGAAGCTAATAACCTGAATATCTTCCACCACAAGTGTCTTTGCTGTATTCTTGGCCTGCGTCTTTCTGACCGCGTCCCTAACGATGTCATCAGAAGAAGATGTGGTGATATACCACTTGTCTCTGATGTTGTCAAAGCAAGACGTCTACGATGGTTCGGGCATACACTGCGCCGACCAGATGACTCGTTCAGCAAACAGTGCTTGAAATGCCAACCCCTTGCGCACTGGAAGAAGAAGCCTGGAGGACAAAAAAAGACATGGTCATCAACAGTTAGTGCCGACCTCGAGCCAATGGGAGGTTTCCTGACACACGGGGACTGATGGAATAGATAATGCATCCAGTTGATCGAGCCAATCGCACTTGAAAGAGAGCAATAGAGAGATGCATGTCGACAAATTCTGGATGCCACAATGGGCCTGGACAAGTCTCGAACATGACCCAAGTACAAGTAAGTAAGTACCCTGAGGACTCTGGAGAGGCTGATATTCCAAAAGATATAATTACTAGACCTTTCAACAATGCTGGATAAAATAGCTCCCTTGAAAGTCTTGAGAAGACTGGGGGGCTGTCAGCCATACTCATGTTAATTTTTGCCTGTTTTGAGTTTGACTTGGTCATTTATTTTTGTGGTAGCTTTAAGCTTATAAAATTATTTGACTATATTTCTGCTCATTTTTAGTTTTTTGGAGCTCTTTGCTTTTCTTTGAAGAACTTTCTCCAAATGGATGTGTCTATGGGAATGATAGACTTGTGGGGGAGAGGCTGGTTGCCCTACAGTCTCTTTTGACTCTTAAAAAAGGTACTAGCTCTTCCAACTTTTAATCTAATGAGCATGCTGAATAGGGTTCTGTTAAATGAGGTTGGGCTCTAAAGGGCTCAGTTACATGGTAGTTTGGTTAAGTGGGGTTCAGTTGTACAAGGGGTAAAGTGCAGGAGGTTTCAATTGCACAGGGTTCTGTTACATCACACCTATTCATCCATTATTAGAGGAGGTGGCTCAGTGATGTTGAGATTAGTAAGTATTTATTATTTTTTAGAGTAATTTTCAGAAATTTTTGTAACAATTTTCTACTAGTAAATAATAAAGATCAAAAGTATCATTTTAATGACTCAAAAGGAAATTTCAAAGGAAGCAACTAGTACATTGGGGAAACAACTGAAAAATATTCGTAAAGTGGTATATTCAAGTTCTATCTAGCTAAGTAATGGAAACAATTGGAAATATACCAGTTTCACTCCCAGTCTAAAATAGCTGAGGCCCAACTACTAAAACATCATCATTCTTGTCTTATAAAAGGATAACAGTTGGTGAGTGCGTAACTGAACCCCTCTGTGTGTAAGAGTTGAATTGTATAGTAGTTGACTTAACCAATGGTTGAATCAGTTAACGGTTCATTTAAATGAGGCTTGAGTTAATTGGGTGCTAAGTTGAAGAAGGGTTGAATTATGTAGGAACTACAACAGTTTACTGTAGACATCGAAGTTAAATCTGTTTCGTAACAATGCAATCATATAGCAAAGGAAGTTACTATTTCATTTTCCATTCAGCACTTTTTCCAAATATGAATCAACAAGCATACACGCCTAATCTAAGCTTGTCGTGCATTGAATTAGCCTTGCAATTTATAAGTACTAAGTGTAGTTTGTTTCTTTTCGCTTTCTTTCTTTATTACTCTATCAGTGTTGTATCTTACATTTATGGTGGACAATAAATTTATAAATAAATAAACATAAAAATGTAAGCATTTTCTTAGATCTTAGATCTTTTAGTGCCTGTAGAACATAATTTTGCAAAACATTTGCTTTGGTTGTTATACTGCTATTAAGATCTTTTTGAATGTATAGTTTCAACTTGTTGCCACACCAAATTGTGAAGTTAAACAAGCAGAACCTTTTCTGTTTACCAAAAAAGTTGAACTGAAAAAGTGTACTGCCTAATTCACCTGCATCCTTCAGTTGAGTATTTTATCAATCGTTATTATACTGCATCCATGTCCTGTTGAACAAATAAGGCTAGTGGCAAAGTGGCAAAATTTAGTGAGAAAAAGTAATTTTTTTTCATAGGCAGCACAATAGCACTGCCTAATTAAGAGTGATTTAGGTTAAATGTATTATTTATTTTTATCCTTTTTTCAACTAAGGAACTTCGTATGGAAGGAATTGTTATAGTAATTTTGGAAGGAGCTCATTTGATTGAAAATCTACTGGATTTCTGGACTTATGAGAGCGTTAAGGTAAAAAGTTTAAGAAATGATAAAGGAGAAGTTGAACAAGATTAAACACAATGGGCATACAGGTTGTCAAACGGGTATATAAGTAATATCAGGAACACCTTAGAGTATTCAGTCAAAACTTCCAGGGCATTATCAGGGGAATCTCCTAATGACCAAAACACAATATTTTCATACTAATACTGTTAGTACTACTAATCCTACCACTGCTGCTAATGCTCCTACTACTACTACTGTTAGCAAGGGTATGAAGGTATGACTAAGGGAAGGCTTAGAAATTTCAGAGAATATTGAGGGGGTAGTTGAAATAAACCAAAACACACCATGTTTGTGCTACAGCTTGGAACATTAAGTTTAAACTTAAGGAGCTCGTTGTAGGGGATGTTGAACCAACCAAAATATAATATTTGCATGCTGTTATTACTGCTGCTACTGCTACTAATAGCTAAGTTAAGATTATTAAATTAAAATGTTTAGGGAATGTTAAAATAAATCAAAACTCACTATGTACATGCAGGCTGTCAAAAGTACAAATCAGCAATGTCCTAGAAGTGCTTAGGGTATTAAGTTGAAACTTTCAATGTATGTTGACAGGGATATCGAAAAAAAAAACTGTTATGTGCATACTGCTGTTAATGTCATTACTGCTACTACAACTATTGCTGCCAAATTAGCTAATGGTTTTAACGTAAAGCTTTAGAGAATATTCAGGACTAACTTTTTATACCCTTAGTTCTATTTCTATAATAAGCTCTGAAATTTAGGCTCATACAGAATACTAAAATCTGGTCAAAGAACTAAAGTAGGCAATGTAAACAAATTCGATGATAATGAAGTAAACAAAGGAAGAAAAACAACAATTGAAAAAGTGTGAATATGTAACATGTCCACACCTGTATAAGTGTACAGTCGAAGGAGACTTCAATCCACTTATAAGCACCCAAATAGCTGACAAGTAATGACAAATGACTAAAATAGTTTTTCTAGGAATGGCTAATCTGTTCAATTGTCTGAGAAGCTGCGTTGTGGTACATTCTGTATAAATATGCTTAAAATCCTGTCTTTTAACAAGAATGCATTTTGTTGGCCTTTTTGCATCATTTAGCTTCCTCATAAGTACTTCATGGGCTGTTCCGTTTTATACCTGTGATAAACAGAAAACCATCCTCAGAAATTCTACCTATGGAAGAATTAGCAACGGTCCCTATAATTATGTTGAAGATTCATACTGCATATGGCTCATTATTGGTGAGTGTTTTTAAGATTAGTTCTTTTTTAATTATTTTTATGATTTAATTTATTCTCGTTTACTGACATAATACATTTTAGATGTTTTCACTTATTTGACTTTATTAAATGAAAAATTCTTAAAAATTTAAGGAATAAATATCACTATATGTTTAGCCTATTAAACTGACAATCCACAGTCATTTGTTCTTTTTTTCAGTAATTTGCAAATTATGTTTTGTGTTGAGAAGGCATGGGGATTATTTACACTACTCATGTTAATTTTTCCTTGTTTTGAGTTTGACTCTGTTAATTATTGTAATTTCTGTTCATTTTGGGTTTCATTTATTTATTGATCGTGGTATGGGATGGTTTTATGATTGGAAGATTATTTGACTGTATTTCTACTCATTTTTGGCTTAATGGAGCTCTTTACTTTTCTTTGAGAAACTTGTTTTGTGGAAAAAGTTTTTTAATTTGTTTTCTGTTCGTTTTCTATTGATATAGTCTTTTTTTGAGGGATTTTTTTTTATCTTTACAGTTACTTCTATAAGAATCAGTTGCTTGACTTTCTATTTGTATATTCGAGAAACATTTTTAGAAATGTTTAATCCTGACCTAAATAATATCGTTTAATTTAGTTTTATGTCGCCTCAAGCTGACCTAAAAAAAAAAAAAAAACAAACATTTTATCATTCCCGAAAAATTCTTTCTTTTCTCTTTGTGTGGCATAGCGTGTTTCGGTTTTAGTTCCATAAAGGTTAAATATTTCCATTTTTTTGCCTTAATACTCTTAGTTTTAGAAGCAGTAGAATCAGAATTTATAGTAGTAGCCTTAGGTTTACTGACAGTAGCAATAGTAGAAGTAATACTAATAGTAACAGCAGTAGTAGTATGAGTAGAGGCAGTAGCAATAGGATGCAAATATTTTCTTTTGGTTAGTTCAACTTCCCCAACAACAGCCCTGTTGGGTTCAGCTTCAGCGACCGAACTGTTCCTAGAATATTGCTGTTATGGCCTTTTGGCAGCCTGCATACAGACAGTGTAATGGGATTAAGTCCCCTCCCCCCAAAAAAAAATCCTTGAAAATTTCACTTTCATACCCTTAGACACAGTTGTATATATATATATATATATATATATATATATATATATATATATATATATATATATATATATATATATATATATATATATATATATATATATATATATATATTTATAATTAACATATTGGTCACAAATAAAACACAACATAGAAATCTCCATATAATACTAACAAAACAAGACTGCATATAATAGTAGTCATAGTAGTAGTATTTGTAATACTAGTAGTAATACTAATAATAATAACGGTAGTACTAGTAGCAGCAGCAGTATCAATTTATTGCCTTTGCAATTAGTTTCAATAAAAAGTGGTAGTAGTGGTAGTAAATGTAGCAGTATGAAGTATTAGTAGTACATATTGCCTTTTGGTCAGATGGTTTTCCCTTTTTAGCATTCTCTGAAAGCTCCAACTTAATAACCAAATCATTTCTTGAGATATGCTCTTTTGACAATGTGCATGTACATAACGTTTTTGATTTAGTGCAAATTATCCCAAACATAATAACTGGACCTTTCAACAATGCTGAACAGAACAGTTCTGTTAAAATTTTGATCCGTTGTGTTTTCAGGAATGACGGCTTGTGGGGAAGGGGCTGGTTGCCCTAAAAAAGGCACAAGATGTTCTGACTTCCAATCAAATGAGCCCCGTCTGATCTGAAGTTTATACTATCCTTTCGATAAAAATCTTATATTCCAGGGCTATAACTCACAACCCTTGCCCCTGGGCTCTAAAGGGGTTTGACCATCCTGAAGGAGCTACTATATGGTCTTTAGACTATTGTAAACAAAATTGCTATCTCCCAGTTTTGATGGGATGTGTTTGGGTAAAAGAGGGTATCAGGGATGGGAAAAGGGGCTAGTTACTCACCATCACTTTCAACTCTTATAAAAGACACTAGAACTTGTGACTCCCAATAGAATGAGCCCCCTCCGAAGTTTGTACGACCGCCTTTTCCATTAAAACGTATATGCCTGTGGGAGGGCTGTGGTCTTCAAAGACTTAATTATTGAATCTTTCAGCTATGCTGAGCAAAATAGCTATCACAAAATTTTGATTGTGTTTATTTGGGAAAATAATTCTCGTTGGGGAAAATGGTGGTTGCCCTCCAATCACTTTCAACTATTAAAAAGGGCACTAGACGTTGCGGTTTCCGACCAATTTAGCCCCTTTTGAAGTTTCAACAACAACTCCTATATGAAGTGCCCTGTTTTAAAACCGCAAGGAGGAGGTAGCTGCCCTCTGATGGCTTTGACTCTTAGAAAGGACATTAGAACTTCTGATTAAAAATCTAATGTGCCCTCTCTGAAGTTTATAGGACCAACCTTTCTATAAAAAACCTTATATACCCCCAGGATATAATTTATAACCCTTGTCCTGAAAGTTATGGGGGGGGGGTCATCCCCAGAAACTTAATTTTCAGCCCTTTGAACTGCACTAAAAAAATAGCTCTCTCGAAATTTTGATAATGCCTGTTCGGGGAAATGATGGGTGGGGGGGGGGCTGGTTGCCCTCCAATCACTTTTGACTATTAAAAAGCACACTAGCCGTTTCAATTTAAACTCGAATGAGCTCTTTTGAAGTTTCTACGACAACTCCTTGTATACGAAGCGCCCTTGTCTAAAAAAATACATTGTGCCCACATCACTCTACGTAGGCAGCGCTGTTGCGCTGCCTATGATATCAAGTGAAATTGCTGTGATACCTTATTAAATCGCTTTTAGATTACTAATGAACAACGAAATTATAATATATCTCTTGGATTTGTGATTAAGCATGATGACAGGTTTAGCTTCTTTGCCTAATTTTAGATTAATCATTTTCTTTTGACTTAGGCTGTGTACTACAAAGCTTAGAGTTTAGAAATTTCCATCAGAAAATTTTAGATCGCTTAAATATTGGTCGATTATATAGGCAAGACGATGTTTTTCTTCAATACTCTTTATACTTTTTTTGTATAGGCTTTAAGGAACAAAAAGGGAACTATATGTAAAAAAACAACATATAAACCATCCCTATTAGTGGTGAAATCATTAAGTTCTTAGGTCCAGCCATAATTATATGGCTGCAGACTTCTGTCCAAAGAGAAATGAGGAACTAAATGCCCCACATGGAAAATTAAAGGCATTCCAATCGCCTGTAGCTATGACTGTTGAATAACTTTCCTTTCAGGCCCTAGTAAATTCTTTGCAATGCTTCTATAAACGCAATCTAGCAACATTCTCTTGCAACAATGAAGGCACTAAGAAGCATGATCAAAATTAAAAATATACGGGAATTCCATAAAAAAAATATACTCTTATTGCCTTAATGAATTTCATAGCTGCTTTCGACTCTGTTAATTACCAATCACTATCGCTCATTTTACTAGTGGTAGAACGAACTTTCGGTCTTCCCGAACCCTCTAAGAAGGCACTCAAAGCTGCGTTCTTGTGGACGGAAGTAAAAGAAATTCCTTCTTAATCATGACTAGTGGACACTAAGGATGTGGTGCAGCACCAGAATTATTTAATTGCTTCCTCGATTTCATGATGAAGAAGACCCTCTAGAAAGCCTTTGAACTATTTTTCTGTCAAAAATTCTTCTTTAGAGCTAATGTAAAAAATTTATAGCCTTAATCTGACTCCTTCAACTGATCGCTGTACTGATATCTTTGTCTAATAAGGCTTCGACGACAATGTTCAAATCACACAATATAAAAATTATGATCATTGACAAAGACTGAATATCAGGCCTCCAGTACTGCAAACTTTGCCTCCTGTGATGTTGAAGTCGTCCTTAACTTCTCTTAGCTTGGATCATTAGTTAGCTTTAATGGTTAGCTCAGCTCGAAGAGGCGGGACCGTACTTTCAACGTGTAAGTATGTTCGCTCACCTCTGTACAAGGATTTTCTGTCAGCAATCCTTTGCTCGAGCGACTCAAAACCAAGTTTGTAAAGCCTTTGTATCCTTTGTAATGTTGTATGGGTTTGAAATTTGGCTCTTAATGCAGGCCCTTGCCAGAAAAGTAAATGCTGCGCAGCAATTACATTACAAGGGTTAAGAGAATCTGGTGGTGCAATCAAGTTAAGAGTCACGCTCCTTGCCAATGCAATGCACTTTATGTAGGCCATTTTAAGACACTGTCTCTGTTGATTTGCTCATCTAATATGTCTATCCAATTACTTTATTGCCTGGGTGACGTATGACTTCAGCCCAGCCCTTCAGAGTTTAAAATTCTGAAAAACACTCAAGAGTAGAACTCATGTTGAGAAACCAAGGGGAAAAAATTAAGATACAAAATCATGGTACCCATCATGTAGAAACACTAATCCTGGTTCAAGATCGTGCTCACTGGAGACATCAGATAGTGTTGAGGTCCCTCTGCACCAATGGTTCTCCATTACAAGCCGCAAATTATTTTAACTAACTCATGGTTTTCTGGATTTTCATTCAGTTTTTTACCCGGGGAATTGTAATTCTTTTCGTAAGGCTTCGCAGGATATAACATCATAATGTGTATATTAGAGTCCGAATGATATGGATTTGTGTGGTCTGATACCGATACCGATATACCGGTTTCGCACCGATAGGGTACCGAGATAATATGCCGATAAATTCCTCTCCGGAGAAAATCCTAACCTAGAGTTTAAGCCACCCATTATCTGCGCATATTCAAACTCACATGTTTCTCCCTGGTCTATTACACACCAAAGAACAACCTCAATAATTCACTCCGGATTCCAAGCATTAGGCCATTTACAAGATTTGATTTTCTTGACCTTTTCTGACTAGCAGCTTTTGAGCACACAAACGAAATAGTGGATATTTGTGGAAATTACAAATGTAAAAAAAATTGATCGAAGAAGCCGGTTTAGTTACATGAACACAAATATGTGTAAATTTGATTGAAAGAAGCATAAGATATCTACTGAAATTAATTATCCTATGCTCAAATTTCAGTGGCGTGACTTTAAATTTTAATCATTCACATATCAATGTGAAAACTTTATATTTAAATGATATGGTCTCTTACTAACGAATCCATGATAGGCTGGATACAGGGGACAGCAAGAGTTTTGAGTTTGGAGGAGGACTTGAAAGAATTTGGCGATAGAATCGTCCAGTATGCCGACAAATGTGGACACACAAGCTAAGTTGTCAAGGTAACTAGGTAAATTTTCGAAGGTGCTGACACGCAGCGGCGACACCTTGGAACTCCACCTTCCCTCCCTGCAATTCCCCCTCACCCCCTTAGCTGCACCTCTGACTGGATATCATGGCTTTAACCGACTGAATCTTTGATCTTTCACCCACGCAAGGTACTATTCATTAAAAAGAAATGTATGGTTTATTGTATTCTTTTTAGTTTTTTTAGTAGAAAATGTACATTTTTGAAGTCATTTTACATTTAGAACATTGCTGCACCAGATATGTATTGACATCAAATGTACTTTGACTTCATATGAATCATCTTTCCTGCTCTCTCCACCATGGACAGACTTAGCGTGTGGCTCTGCCTCCAACGTTCGGAGAAGCAAAAATTATCTAAGAAAATCTGGTGCCATCTTCTGGAAAAGTTACGCGTAAAAAAATATATCAGCCGATAACCGATATGTATTTTGCGAAATCCGATAATCATACTGACCCTCATATCGGCCCGATAATATCGGTCGGGCCCTAGTGTATATCATAAAGATCTTTTTTTTTAGCGTAGCTTGCAGTACGCATCCAAAAGCAAGTCCGTTATCCTTATCCATGTCCCCATTGGCTAAAGGCACTCTCGGTTAAGACACACTCCATGTTCTCATTATTTTTATGTTTTAATCTTTATAATACTTGTTTCCACTTTAGGTGAGACTGGTCAATACATCTATGTAAAATTTGAGTACATAGACCTTCATTGTAGCGACAGATTGGTTCTTTACAATGGAAACTCAACAGAAGCTCCCATTATTGGCTCTTACAGTGGCAGTCTTCAACCACGAGCGGTATTTGCTTCATCAGGATCAGTATGTCTGTCAATATATTTGTGGCTATTAAATAAAAAAAACTAGTTTTTTTAACTGAAAGTAAGGAGCGACATTAAAATTTAAAACGAACAGAAATTACCCCGT
Organism: Artemia franciscana; assembly: GCF_032884065.1. NCBI lineage: Eukaryota > Metazoa > Arthropoda > Branchiopoda > Anostraca > Artemiidae > Artemia > Artemia franciscana. The sequence goes on along the minus strand of NC_088883.1, from coordinate 15,937,006 downwards.
ATATGAAATGGGTTGTCCCCTCCTCAACGCCTCCCTCTTTACGCTAAAGTTTTTAATTGTTTTAAAAAGTAGAATTGTGGCAAAGAGTCAAACTTTAGCGTAAAGAGCGAGGGATTGCGGAGGGGACAATCCATTTCATGTATTTTCATTGTCAGGCTCATCATGTTGTGAAATGTCATTGATATTGTCTTTCTCTTTTTCGGATAATTTAGGAAAAAACTTTGTCCAAAAAAGAAATGTTTGAAGAAAAGTAATGAGCCATATCTAAGCCTAAGACGTGCTGAAATGAAGTTGTACAATAATTTAAGCTTAAAATGACCAGAAATCAGTATTAATGAATAAATGAAAACCCCAAAATAACAAAAATTAAAATATACAATCAAACAGAAAGGGATAATGACATAGATGAATAAGTAAATCCTTAGACGAGTAGAAACTAAAACGAATAATCAGTTCAAACTTAAAACAAACAGAAATTACTACAAGTGAGATTAGGTCTTCTTGCTCCCTCCCACCATACCCCTAAACTTCCAAAAGGCTTTTGCGTAATTTATGTCTTGTTGGAAGCTAAATGTGTTTTAAATAGTGTGGTTTAATTTTTGAAATAGTGAAAAAAAATTTCCATAATATTCATGCTGACTTTAAAGAATTAATGGAATAAACTGAATGCTTAATGTATGGTTATACTAATGTCTGGAAATCTGAGCAATTCAAGACTCAAAGACTTCAAGACCTTTATGTTACAGACATTCCTGCTTTTTGAGTATGACAATTATTAAAGAATAATGTTTAAAACATAGTTGAGTTTCGGTAAGTGCAAATAACGCTAGAGCTTTTGAAAGTTTAGCAGTAATGGGGGGTGGGTAATGTAGTAATTTCTGTTCATTTCAAGCTTTGCTTAATTATTCCCTTTAGTTTCTATTTGTCTTAGGATTTATTTAGTAATCTATGTCAGAATCAAGTATCTGTATGTTTGATATGATTATTTATTTTTATCTTTGTTTGTTTTTTATTTTATTTTTTGTTAACTGACGGTAATTTCTGGTCGTTTTAAGTTCCAACTATTAATGAGAACATTTTAAAAACCTGGCTGTACATGTATTCTGATTGGGTTCAACATCCCCCTCAACATTCTCTGAAAGTTTCAACTTAATGCTCTTAGCTTTTCTTGGGATATTTAACATATGCCTTTAGACAATCTGGATACGCATGGTTTTTTTTGGTTTAGTTCAACGTCCCCTCAATATTCTTTTGAATTTTTAATTTAATACCCTCGTTTATTCCTGGAAAGTTTCAAATTAATACTTTTATTCGTTCATGAGATTATGCAGATACACTTCTATGACAGCCTGGATGCATACAGTCATTGAATAGCTTTGTCAACTTGATCGCTTTAGCTGATCCTGGGGTACTGCAAATATGGAGTAATGACAGCCTGGATGCACATAATGTCATTTTATTTAGTTCATTATACCCCTCAACATTCCTTTAAAATTTCAAATTATTGGAGATGCGACCTTTTGACAATCAAAAAGACACAACCTAATAAAAAGACACAACCATTGTGTCTTTTGATTAGTTCTATATCTCCCTCAAAAACTTACTATTTTATGCCCTTATTTGTTCCTGAAATTCTGGAGATATGCCCTGTTGATAACCTGTATATAAATTTTAATCTAGCTTAATATCCCATCAATGTTCGCTGAAAATTTCAAAGCAATATCCCTAGCATTTCCTGAGATATTATAGATACGCCTTTTTGATAACCTCATTAGACATTGTGTCTTTTGGTTTGGATCAACATTCCTTGAAAGTTTCAACTTACTGCCCATTGCCGAGGTAACGCTAGAACGTAGCTTTGATTTTTATATTCGTTATGACTATACTGTATTGACCAATAAGAATATAAGTACATTAGCTATTAGCTATATTCTTCTTTACTATAAGAGAATTTGAGGTTTTTTCTGTGTTACTGGATGTAACGATATGAATTTGTTTCCGCTTTTTATCCTACTTCTATGCATTCAGTAGTTTTTTACTCCCAACTCCCTTACCCTCTAGGGAGTGAGAGATATTTCAGAAATGCCTCTCCAAGTTTTTTTTTGTTAAAAGTATTTCTGGTTTTATTCTAAGATGCTTGAATTATGGGAATATCAAAATGGTTGTAAGGTCAGTTAAACTTTTAGCTGTTGACAACATCGAAAGGAAACATGTAAAATGAACAAGATTAGTGTTATTAAATGGCCCTGTATTAGCGCTGGATTGATGCTCTGCTTGACAATACGTGACTCAGGGTTCGACTCCCGCTACTGCAATGTTGAACGACATGCCTACTATATGTGCCTGTAAAAAAAAAAACAAACAAAAAAAACAAAACAAACTAAGCCAATGAAATGTCGATGCGACACGCTTTGTGCCATCAATGGCTCTAAAGGATCTATATCTTTTTATACTAGACCTACCATTAGATTACTAATTATATTATCTTTCCAAATATCATGGTTGCTTCTCTGGCAATGCCCCTCCCCCATCCCAATGGTTTCTAGCTTTGGATCTAGGATATATAAGTAAATAAAGAAAAGCCCAAAACGATGAAATTCTTATTTTATAATATGCAGCATGCTTCTGTTAATATGATTATCATGTTTACTCCGATTATTATCAACCTTTTAAATTCATTTCAGATAGTTTTTTCATAGAACAATTGAATTGAAAACCCCGGTGGAATGTGGAGACATACTGTATAACGAAATGCAAAACAACGGAGGAATAAATCGTATATTTGGACCACCCGGGGGGGGGGGGGAGAGGTTGGGATGGATTGTCTGAGAAGTGACCGTGATACATGGAAAAAGAATAAAATAAGGAACACAATTGTACTATTTTCATTTTAATGACAAATTTTCTATAGAAGTGGTCAGCCACTAAAAGTTCACATAAGTTTAAGTAAACTATTTTTTTTTCTGGTAAAATGTGTTTTTTCAATTTGATTATCCAAATTTCGCTTTAAAAGATACACAAATAGAAACTGGATGTAGTGATTTAGAACAGCAGGGGGGTTGCGTCTAAACATTCAAAGTACTCCTTTGAAATGATATTTGGTGCAGGATTTAAAACTAAATACCTTGGTAAAACAATTGTTATTATTTAATGCTTCGAAATTACCTATTGTTCTTGTTGGAACTCTTAGTATGGAGAACTTATTATATGAAACCACCGGATAAAAAAAATAAAAAAGAATATAATGGTTTACTCCATTAAGAAATATTTTTAAAAAAATTAAAATATCCCAGATAAATACCATCTTCACTTCTCTCTTGTTTGTCGTATAAAACTGTAAAACCGTCAAAGAACTCCAAACAGCGCCAGGAAGTTGTTGCGGTAGGCAAAATTCAGCTTTTCTAGCTGCTCACCCACTGCAACATTTTCAATCTTTCCTTTAACCCAAGAGGTCCAATCAACCCTCTGCCTATACCTTAGTCGATTGTTCCGTATGAGAGCAAGTCCATCCTGTCGCATCACAGTTCAGGTCAGTGCTTCCACAATCTTCAAATCTTTCGTTGTTTTCCGGAATGAAAATTTTTATCTCGCCAAAAATTAACGTTTGTATGTACAACGTTAACGCAAATTGCCAAATCAATTATTTTTGTTAACATTGATTTTTGGTGAGATTTCAGAGAATCTAATTGTATTTAGGGGATAAACTTAGAAATAGTTAAAGTACTGGCTCTAGTTTTTGAAATCGAAGAGCGACCTAAAAGGGAGGGGCACTGAGATAAACTATCTATTGCAAGATTTTTGCTCATACCAATTATATTAATTCAAACCACCAGAAGAGTCTAATAACCTGGACAGTTCTGGATACGATTATGGAATATGGCAAGTCTATTGTGAAGTGCAGAAAGTTGAATTTTCCGATTCTTATATATCTTCTTTTTAAATGTCTGTATATCTACTATTCTGCTGTGGTTTGGCGTTTGTAGCTGCTACATCATTCGGGACCTTTAACGCCATATACTTGCTTCTTGAAAGTGGTCCTTTCCATACAGCCAAAGTTGCGAGGATTCGTCCGAATTAAAAATAATTGACAACATGTAAAAGCAGACAACAAAGTCAAGGGGTTAGCAATGGAAAAATGTTTTCTTGGAGAATACTTGACTTGATAATTGTCGGCTCCGATTTTTTCCAATTTTTCACAACAACGTAGAACGTATAACAACGGTGATTCTTGCCTTGCTTTTTAGTGTCAAAAATTGTTCGTTTTCCAAATATTCTGCTGGAGCCAGGGTTTTCAGTGTTGTAAAACTGGTGAATTAGGTTACATATAGGACGTCCTTAGAACCAGGCGCATGGAGAACATTGGATCAAATGACATATAAAATATTGTTAAAACAACACCAGAAACTATAAGGGCTCGGCACTTATGAAGAGTTAGTAAAGAAATATAGGCTTTTTTTCTATGCTTTTTTCACTTCGTATAGAAGGAGTGGCTGTAGAAACTTGGAGTAAGCCTCATTCTATCAGGAATTGAAAGTTCTAGTGTCCTTTTACTGAGTAAAAGTGATAGGAGGGGAAATAGTCCAGCCATTTTTATGGTATCGGATCAAATTGTTCAGATAATCATTTTGCTAATAATAGTCAAAAGGTCCAGTAAAATAGATATGCCTCTAAGAATGGTATAACTTATGCAGCTTCAGGGATGAAGACTCTAGTTTATGGATAAAGCATGCATCGTCTATAGTTTTATAGTTGAAAAAATGGGTATTTTCAAGTTTGTATGTCCAGTTGATGTAACGTAGACAACACTCAATCCAAAATATTTATCATTATGTGATACTAAATGTCTTTTCGTAAGACTCAGTTTTTTTTTCTGTTTAGATATAATTTTTGGCATTTTCCACAATAAGAGATTGATGAACTTAAAAAACGTGTGTCTCAACTGATAATTTTACCTTATCAATAGAATCCAGACGAATTTACTTCTCTATTTTAGTACTTTCTCAAGTTGTCCCACAACCAACTTCCATTTCGGTTGCTATCAATCGTTCTTTTACTTCCTAAGTCTCACTAACAGTGCATGTTCTTTAAGCTGAAACTCTAAAGATTACATGGTAATTTGTTCTTGGACCTGTGAAAGTAGATTGAAAAATATTTTGGTCTTGCTATATTTTTCTGGTTGTAAGGTGATTTCGAAAACCACATTGCAGTGCCATCACAAAGAATAAAAAAAGAGAAGAAAAACGAGAATTGAGTTTTACAGGGTCAACAAAGATGCTTGATGAAACAAAATAGATATTTTGGGAGAGTAACCGCTTTCCTTCTTCAGCGCTATTAGCTTTCTCCCTAACAAGAGATATGAACGAACCTTGATAGAATGCTCTCCATAAGCATGTCAAAGATAATTTTGTAAACCGCGGTAGCCTGGCATCAGAAACATTAAAAAACAAAAGAGAAAAAAAACGAGAATGGTGTTTTATAAGATAAACAAAATGCTGGATGAAACAAAACAGTTATTTCAGGAGGATAATCGCATCCCTTCTTTAGCACTATTAGCTATCTTCCTAACAGTTTTCCTTCTTCAGCACTATTAACTTTTTTCATAAACCTCTTACTTCTTATAGAATATACTTGTTGTTTTATTTTCAGTTTTTTTTCCTCTTTTGTTAGTAGTACACCCTTGTGAGCGACGCTTTTGGTGTACAACCGATTGATTTTGTTTGTGTTTTTTTTTTTTTTATAAAAAATTATTGTTATTGTTATCGCTACTAACAAAAGATGTAAATGTACTAACGACCTTGGAATAGTTCTCTCCATTTGGGAGCGGTCAAAGCCTCCTTATAATAGCGCTGAAGAAGGCAAGGGATTGTACTCCCGAAATATCCGTTTTTTATTTTCTTTGGCAATGTAAAACCCCGTTCACATTTTCTTCTCTTTTATTTGTACTGGCCGTAGTGCAATTTCGTCAAAATCCTGAGTTGCGTAAAGTTGGAGCCAATTTTCCAAAATCGAGTGAAAATGGCAGTAAAAACTAAAAAAGCCATTTGGTACCATAAAGGTGCTATTTGGTACTATAAAAGTACTATAAAGGTACTCCATAGTACTATAAAGGTATGTACTAAAAAACTGATCTGTTTCTGTTGATGCTTGAATTATGTAGGTTTATCTTATTTTTGACAAGATTTAAGAAGAAACTAAATTTCAGCGGGGGGAGGGAGCAAACTGAGGTTTGGGGGGCGGGAACTGAGGTCTGGGAAGGGCAGTTGCCCATCTGCCTCATAAGCAAATTACGCCCCTGTTTACTGGGCCTTTTATAGTTTCGTGGAGTATTTTATTTTGAGTAGTTGTATTCATTCCTCTACATCTGCTTGTATTTTGACCAGCAATGTCACCTATTAAACCCCCTGTTTTTTTTTCAAACACATTAAGCAATAGAAGTCTGTCTAAAAGCAAGTCTCAAGAAGTTTTTCACATCAACTTTTCTAGTAGTAAAGCTTGTTAAAACTGTCTTAAAACTATACCCAAACTTTATTGATGTTTTGTATGCATAATTTTACAATCATTTTTGCCTTATCATCATAAGTGTATTGAACTGCTTTTATTTTTCAGATGTTGATTTATCTGTTCAGTAATGTTAAAGAAGTCAGTGGAGGTTTCTCATTGGTATATAGCATAGCTCTCCCTTTCAACTGTCAAAGTGGAGATCAGACTGAATGTGGAGATTGTGCAGCATCATCCATGTTTTGTTTTGGTGCTCAAAATTTATTGTCGCAAAATACTGCTTGGCAACTATTAGATTTTGCTTTACCAATATCGAATTTATTACGGTTAGGCCATCAAGTTATATATTCTAAAGTAGATGATAAGCTGTATTTATTTGGTGGTACAGATTTCAATACTATTTATGGTGATTTGTTAGTATATAATTTTGATAATGGGAAGTGGGCAAATTTTAGTTTAAAATTTGATATAAAAGACTTCAAAAGTACAGTGTTTGAAAGTCTGTCAATACCTGGCACAACTACAGACTTGCCAAATGTCGATGTAGAATCTCAAGAAAATGGAAATACTCATTTTATTAGTGACAAAATTTCAGAACCTAATTTTCACAATGGATCTCATTTATTTGTAAAGCGTGCAGTTAGTGATAACGTCAATATGTTTGAAAATATGCATTCCCCAAAAGCGAGATATTTCCATAAAATTTGTGAATTTCGGAATGGATTTCTGCTATTTGGTGGTATTTTAGATGATGGCTATGTGAAAGATGATCTGTGGTTTTACAATTTTGAAACAGCCCAATGGAAATTAATTCAAAGTAAATGGGCACCAAAATTGCACAAGCATACATTAACTACTATCAATGACACTGTGTATCTAATTGGTGGTGTCAATGAATATGGGCTCTACTCTGGAAAAATTTATTCAATAAAAATAGATAAAAACTTAACAGTTCACAAATCTTGGTCGGAAGTGAGAGTTAAAGGAGCTCGTATGCCTGCCCTGGCTGGGCATTCCAGTGTTTATGATCACCAATCTAATTTGGTGGTAATTTACGGAGGATTAATTAGTAACACAGCAAAGGAGTCTAAGCTTAGTAACAAAATGTTCTTACTAGATTTACAGGAAGGATTCCTAAGTGAAATTAACCAAAAATTGAGTGGACTAGAAAGTCACGTCCCTATTGGGAGAGTTTTTCATACTGCGGTCATTGTAGGTAAGATTTTTTTTTACTATACTCTTTCTTCTTTTAGTTTAATTGTAATAGATTCTAATTAATGTAGTCATTGATACTCCGCGATCATATTGAAATATTTGCTTCGGATTTTATGGGGAGATATTTAAAACATTTGAATTCTTAAACATGTAAAGCTAAAGCAAACATTAAGCTAAAAGATAAAAATGTTAAGAGTTACCTTTATTTTGTTTTTCAAAAGTTCTTCTTAGATTGAGGACACGTTTTATCTTGGGGCTAGAAGTAGGAAGTTAATTGACATTTTCAAAGTGGGGCGTAAGAAGGTGAGATTGTACCTAAGAATAGGGTCGGTTATCACACTATATTTTATGTAGAAAAAGTGTAATTGAGGTTCTTGGCTCCCACATTTGGAATGTGTGTTTTCCTTTAAAATTGGTTATTTTTCGGTTTATCAAATATGCCTGATGAACTGAACTGAACTAGATATAAGGGTTTCTCATTGTGCTTATATTTTTTTTGTGACTCTTGCAAGAATAGGACTTGTTATAACTTTACTGGTGGCTTTCAGCAATAGTCTAAGTACTATCTAGAGGATTAGTTATTCCTTGGTCTTACAGGTTCCATTAGAAACCAACCTGGTCATAACCTGAAAATTACCCTTACATTTGATTTAAGCAATTTTTGATTTCATTTGCATAGTCCAAGACAGACAGAATACATGGCATTAAGGGTAAACCAATTTTTTTTATAAGGTAAATAGGATGTATTAATCTAATGCAGTCAAGAATCAAGTTTGACTTCGCCTTTAAAGCTATGCTTGCTTGGGGCTTAAGATGGACTCCCAGTTTTTTTTCTTTTTTTTTGTTTGAGATTCGGATTCGAAGGAAAGATTCACTTCAGGAAACAGCTTATAAGTTTACTACCAAGTAAGTGCAAACTGCTAAAATATTTGAATTCATTTATGTCTCCTTTGTTAACTGCTCATTTTCTATTTTAGGTCGGTATATGGTAGTAATGGGAGGTCTTACAAACATAGGTGCATCTTCTGTAACCTGTATGGATTCTAAAATATATTTCTATAACATGGACTGTCACGTTTGGGTAGCTCATAGTGTTCTTGATCCTGTTCTTAGCGGTAAGAATTCACTCTTGCTAAATTTTGGCATAATGTCGTGGTTTTTGTTTAAGGTCTATCTGAGTTCTTACTCTTTTAGCCAAATGTATCTCTTCTTTTGCGATCTAATAAGCTAATACAGAAGTATTAAAATATTTTGTACAATATATGTTTTCTAGTTAAATGAAACAATTGGCATAATTGAAAAATTTGCATTTCTAAGACAACCTTGTCATAATCTACTTGTTTAAATGATGACGTAATGCTTAAATGCACTTCAATTATCTTATTAGAATAAAAAAATTCCAATTACAAGAAATATTTGAAATTGAAAAAAAAACTATAGAATAAACCTTGTAAATTTCTTGATTACCAGCTTGTTTCTAATTGACAACTATAAGCTCAAAGGTGCCAAAATGGGGAGAGGAAGAGAAGGTAGGGTTTTAGACAGCCTCCTCCTATATTTTGAAAACACTTTTTTATCATCAATAAAAAAGCTTCCCCCCTTACACTGTCGTGAACGCCACAGCATGAGCTGTGTCCAGTATAAGGTTGAAAGATTACAACAATGCATACATCAGTATACATTGTATATACAGTATTATGCATTAGTTAAAGAGGTTCAGTTTTTTGGACCGGACCGGTATTCCAAGGAGATGGAATCAGAGGGTCGTAATCTGTTCAGTTTCTGTGTCCTCCATGACAGAAAGACGTTTACATGTTGTTAAAAGGATGCATTAAATTACAATAATGTTAGAACTTCAAAACCCTATCCTTAGAGGAGCTTGGACTGAACGATAAATCCTTAAAATGATATATAAGTGTTTGATCAAAATAATCATGCAAAATTGAAGTTCCGCTCAATGTCAATCTTACTGCTTAATATATTGAAAGAAATACTTTGCCCCAAACAATTTGGTGTTCCAGTTCAAACTGGAATTCTGTTTATGGATAATTATTTAAGTTTATTTTATTTTACGTGATTGATGAAGTTTGCCATTTTTTTCAGGAGACTGACAATCTGTTTCCGTTGTTTTTCAATCTATTATTATTTTTTGCGAGTCTTTTGTTAGTAGGGCCTATGACAAGTATAAAATCATTTTTTTTACTTACCGTGTTTTATTTCATTTCAATAACTTCTTTTGTGATAGCATATAGTTTTATGGTATGGTCGAGAAGTTGTCAAGATCCAACACCACGTTGTTGTAGTAGGAATAGTAGCCTGTATTCTTGTGGTATTTATGTAAATAACGGGCATGGATACGACTGTGTGCACTTCGCAAAGAAGATAAGTTTTATGATGTTCAATAAAGCTGTAGAGGTCTGACTTGGGAATAGGTCCTTTCAGCATCAGGAGAGCTTAGACGCTGGGTGAATGAATATGTAATATTAAAAAGTCTTAGCTGTAAGAAAGGGAATACCCCTTTTCAGCAATAAATGATTCAATTAATGCTCACGTCCATTATTGATTTAACTTGTGATTTTATTTTATAGTTTTCTTCTTTTCCCTTTGTCTTTTATTTAGTAATTTTACAAGTATTACGTGTCTAAATTACGTCCGTAAGTACTTTTTTTTACGTAAGTCAAAAAATCGTCCCAAGGTTGGTTCGAATACCTCAGTTTGTAGTCTGTAACTTTTGTCTTAGGAACAATTTTGCCCCTTTGGAACTAAACCAACTGAGCATATTTGGATAATGATGCAAGCTCTTTTGGCTCTTGCCATATCTTACCAAGACCTCTGGTTTTTTATAGTGAAGAGTTCTTCATTCGCAACCATATTTGCATGCAAATTTCTATCCGGGTAAAAAAAAATCCTTGAACATAGACAAATATTTCAAGCTGACGTCATCATTTGAATCTGCATAAATTGGTAAATCCAATTCAATTTGGTTTCAGGAAGGTTAGAACTACAGAGATGATATTATCATATACTAGCTGTTGGGGTGGCGCTTCGCGCCACCCCAACACCTAGTTGGTGGGGGCGCTTCGCACCCCCCCCAAGCCCCCCCGCGCGCGTAAGTCGTTACGCGCCATATTAGTTACGCGCCATTGTAGTTGTGTCCCTATGTCCCACCTGTGAATATCCATGGGAAAACAATCCGTATTCAGATCTATACCTCATGATTCTAATGATTGCCCTTGAGCTTTGTTGATGGTGATTGCTAATCGACCATTCCCTGAGTCGCCATCGTCATTTATATATCCATCGTATTTTATATATTTTTTTCTTTTTAGTTTTTTTGTAGTTTTTACCTTTTTTTTTAGTTTTTTTAGTTTTTTTTTACTTATGTCCTGGTCGTCATTTATACTCCCTGTGTCCCGGTGCTTTGTTGATTGCTAATCGAACATTCCTTTTGTCCCGGTCGCTTTCTCTTTGAGTGTCGTCATTTATTTAGATTGTCAGGTTTACCGACTCTTGAACATGCAACATATAATTGTCCATGGGAAAAACAATCCATATTCAGATCTATACCTCATGATTCTAATGATTGCCCTTGAGCTTTGTTGATGGTGATTGCTAATTGAACATCCCCTGTGTCCCGGTCGTCATTTATATTCCCAGTATCCCGGTCGTCATTTGTGTCCCAGTGTTCCAGTCTGTAATTTCTCTTTGAGCGTCCCGTTCGTCTTTGTTTGATGGTGAGCTTTGTTGCCCCTTGAGCTTTGTTGATGGTGATTGCTAATCGAACATTGCCTGTGTCCCCGTCGTCATTTATGTCCCCCCTGTGCCCCCGGCGTCACCGTTGTAGTTGTGTCCCTGCGTCCCGGTCGTCATTTATATTCCCTGTGTCCCGGTCGTCATCCCGGTATACATTCGTTTTTGAATTGGTATATGATGAAATGAATTTTTAATTTTTTCCCTTTTTTTCCTTTTAGTTTTTTTTTATTGGTTTTGACCTTTTTTTAGGTTTTTTAGTTTTTTTATTTTTTCTTTTTAGTTTTTTTTGAAGTTTTTATCTTTTTAGTTTTTTTTATTTTTATTTATATTTTTTTAGTTTTCTTTTTCTCCTTTATTTTTCAGTTTTTTTCCTTTTTTTAGTTTTTTTTTCTTTTTTAGTTCTTTTAGTTTTTACCTTTTTTAGTTTTTTTTAGTTTTTTAGATGAAAATTTTTTTTAGTTTTTTTCCTTTTTTTCTTTTTAGTTTTTTATTGGTTTTTACCTTTTTTTTAGCTTTTTCAGTTTTTTTTTGTTTTTTCTTTTTACTTTTTTAGTTTTTATCTTTTTTATTTTTTTTATTTTTATTAATTTTATTAGTTTTCTTTTTCTCTTCTATTTTTCAGTTTTTTCCTTTTTTTTTTAGTTTTTTTTTAGTTTTTTTAGTTTTTTTAGTTTTTTAGCTTTTTTATTTTTTTTATTAGTTTTTAGTTTTTTTTGTAGTTTTTGCCTTTTTTTAGTTTTTTCGGTTTTTTTTTTAGTTTTTAGTTTTTTACCTTTTTTAGCCTAACCAGGATTTGAACCTGGGACCTTCATTCTCCGTTCTGACACCCTCTCTCATCAAGTGACTACTCCAGAATGTTCATTTTGGTGTTTTAAATGGTATATTATTAACCAAATTAATGTGTTTTACAATATACTAAGCATCGTCAAAGCAAAAATGATGGCAACTAATTTCATGACGTCAGCCGAAACATGACGTCACCTGATCCATCCACAGATCCACACACAGACAACTTATTTTTATATATATAGATAACTTCGGTAATAAATAGAGCTTTTGATAATAATCCTAGAGGAGCTCGTTTGCTTCTGGGTTTGATTAGCCATTTGATATTGTCGACCACCAAGTAATATTGCAAAAATGTGGATTTTATGGACTAAGAGGGGCTACTTTGGCTTTGTTTCGTGATTACCTCCAAAATAGAAAGCAGTACATTCACCTTGATGGATTTTCTTCAAGTTAAAGTCTTGTTGAATGTGGTGTCCCCCAGGGCTCCACAGGTCCTACTCTTCTACTAAGAAGGGCTCCACGTGCTCCCCCAGGTCTCCGTGGGCATACTAATGGGCCTGTCCCACAGGTCCATTAGGTCCTACTGTTTTTTTTTTATTTTTATTAATGATCTGCCAAATGCTGTTACAACTACCTGCACCTTCTGGGTCCAGGGTCACTACACCCTTATTTGCTGATGATACGGCATTGATGTGTGTTGCTTCAACTGAGCAACTACTTACCTCTACAATTAACACAGTAATGACTAAGACATGTCTATGGTTAAAGGTAAACCGGCTTGATCTAAATATAAGAAAGTCGAATTTGGTTACCTTTTCACGGTCTCTGAATTATTATTCTTGCATTACTGAAATAGCTTCACTGAAGAGAATTGCTAAGCGGTCAAGTTCCGTTAAGTACCTTGGGATTTTTATTGACGAAAATGTATCGTCTAAGTACCATGTAAGAGCTACAAGAAAAATACTATTGTGGAATTCAGAGATTATCCGTAAATGAAAATACTTTTTTCCTTCATATGTTTTACAGTTATTATATTTTTCTCTGATACATCCATATATTTTGTACTTCTCGTCTGTATGGCTTGGTACTTTCCCCTCAATACTCCGCCCAATAAGCGTACTGTAGAATAATGCCATTAGATCATTTTGTGGAATAGGGAACCGGGATTCGGTCAGGTTAATGTACAGTATAATTAATATAATGCCTGGATTGTGTGATTTTTATACACTGGTTTTTATGTATAAGTATTACTATGGGTGCATTCCAGACTGTTTAACATGAGTTTTTCGGGAAAGGTCCAACGTTCATTATCACGGAAGTCAGATAAGTGGAGATATTGAGACTCCTCGCCTAGTTTCAAGTAGGACTGCTTTTTCATTTATTTATAGAGTGGCGAAGCTGTGGAATAAGCTTTTCCCAAGTACCAAGGAATTACCCATTAGTCAATTTAAATCTGAGCTGCTTGTAGGTTGCTTGGTAAGTATACCTTCGAAACAGACTGAGATTGATGGAATTAAAATTGACAATAATTGTTTACTTCTTTTTGCGTCGGGATCATGATATTATGTTGTTATATTGTATATGAATTATTCATGTAAGTTTTTTTTTCAGTACAGGGTTTCACTCTTCTGCTTGTTGTAGATTATACTTGTTTTTTTTTATTTATTTTGTTTTTTTTCTTCGATTTTTTTTTTCTTTTCTGTTAGTAGCACACTCTCGCAAGTGACGCTTTTGGTGTGCACCGATTGATTTTGTCTTCGTTTTTCTTTTTGGATAACAAATTGCTATTACTACTACTACTACGTTGAAAGAATTTACATTTCTGTTTTTTTTCGTTATCTACATTATATGTTAGCCTTTCATGGCAATTAATAAATTATCAATTAGATTAAATTATCAATTAGGACATGCATTATGAATTTTTTTGTTTGTTCACATCAAGATGGGGACTGCTCAGAAATAAAACGTCAAATATTAATTTGTTGTGGGTGAATTCACTTCCCCTTCTCCAATGCCTGGCAGAAACCATCAAGCTTCAACCCTTAAGAATTTCCACAGATTGAGATTAGATCGATAATAAGTATTTAATTTATTCTACCTTTAATGTACTATGATACCATCGTTTTTTCATGTGTATTAGCTGTAGACTGGTCCGTGCAGTGTGTTTCTGAATATTTGCCAATCTACCGATAAAAAAGAAAGAAAACGCTACCCCACATTATTTTTACATTTGTTCTGTTTTAGATTTTGGTAATGGGCCTGGCCCTGTATATGCACAAGCTGCTGCTGTTCGCAATGGGTCTGAAGTTATTGTTCATGGTGGATATAGTGGTTCACCCGAAGGATCTCTCTGGTCTTATCGTGTTCCCTATGAACTTGTAGGATCAGAAAAAGACGGTTATGATTTTTGCTATAGGTACAATTGTCTTTAATTATTTGAGCTTTTTGCTTGTTTCCATTGATGATATTATACTAGCTTGAAAAGCATAATACTTTGCTCACTCTTCTAGTTGTGGACCTACAAAAGATTTTGATTTGATTAGCGTTAGTAAGTGTAAAGGTGTGATTGAAAGTCAATTTCAGTCGAATTTGGAGTTGACATTTCTTTAATTATAATAATTGCATGCTATCTTTCTAAAAAAAACAAAAACAGCCTTTTCATGCCGTCTTTCAATTTACAATAACCACCCCCGTTGACATCGTTATACCCTGTTTTATTTCTAACTATTTAAAAAAAGGAAATATCTATATGTCTCTCTTCTTTGCAGAGCCATTCTCACTACTATGCAATATCATTATTATCCCTGGAATTATATATAAAAAAAAAAATGTGATCAAACATTTTGCAAGTAAAATTAAAAGATAGTGGAACTAAAAATCTGACAAACACATGAGGAGTGATCATCCCCTTGAGTATATATTCAAAGAACCAAATATCGAATGTGTATTTTTGCAAAGAACAAAAATAGGACAAAATTGCTTTTGTATTTTTTTTTAGGGGGGGGGGCTTATGGTAAGCAGTAGTTTTTAGGTCAGAAACGATAAGAGAAATAAGTTTGAAGTTGAGTTGATAAATGAAGAAGAAAAGCTCTTCGGAACTTCTAAAAATTTTTAATAGTTGTCGAGAAAAAACACTTGTTTTTTTCAATTCTGCTACATAGTGCCGGCTAAATAAAAAGTAGGGGGAAGGGAGAGTGGACCTTTACTTTAAAAAACTGTCGGATTTCAACCAAACTGGGCAGAAAGTAAAAGGGTATTTCCTACCTGTATCTTTTAGTGGGCCAAGAAAAATTCAACATCATTGGGAAGGGTCCCTAAACTCCTATAATAAGAACACCCAGCAGAAGAGGGTGTTGGATGTCGACCGAACTTGGTCAAATGACCGAAATTTAAGAATCCTTCCCCTCGAAGGTTCGATTGTGTCTTAGCCCCCTGAAAGATCTATCTAGAACACAAGCTTTCACTTTCTACAAGTTTGGTTGAAGTCAGGCTTCTCTTTCTAGTTTATATGCAAACGGCAAGATTTTAGAATCGCCCTGCCCCTCAGCAAAATCTAGCCAATCTCGTTTATCTCGAATGATTAATTGTTTATTACACTTTCCTATCTGTATCTCATTGAAAGATTTAGTAAATTTTACTCAGATTTCAGGACTAGTTGCAGTGAAAAATTGTTTGTAGGCACTTCTGCGTAAAACAAAAATCGTGAAGTTAGAGGAACATTGTCACCAGTCGCCATCCCCTACATCCAGTCCAATGGTGTGGAAAAAACCAAGATCTAGCTAGCCTTGTTTATCTGATGAATAATAGGCAGGAGCGAAATCCCAACTATCACCCCCCCCCCTTATGTCGTAGTTTTGTGAACCCAGAGTTAACGTTATTTTCGTGTCAAGGTTTCTTTTCCTGTTTATTTTTTACTCTTATTATTCCATATCTTTACCATTCTGCTCAAATCATTTTAAATTCTTATAATTTAGATACAAAGCTCAGGTGAGTTGCACTGGAAACCCGATGTGTGGCTGGTGTCCAACTGATGGCTCTTGCACTCGGCGTAATAATGGCGCAAATTGCTCTACAAATTTACAAACCACACCGTGCCCTGGTGTTTGCTCTTCCTTAAGCAGTTGTGAAGCTTGTGTTAGAAGTAAATGTGTCTGGTGTGTTCAGTCTGCCAAGTGTCAAAAGAGAGAAGGTACGTAAAAATTTGTGTAGAAATATCCATATATTATAAACATCCAAAGTGGATGTATTCATGCCTAGAGAATGACTCTGCTGAAGGATCAAAGTGCATTTGGTTTATTTTATTTTGTACGTTTTTCATAAATACTTGTCTCCTTTTTTCTCTGCTATGTGGTTTAAAAACCAAAAAGGTAAAAACCATTAAATTATACAATCAAATTTTACCCTTGAAAATTAATGAGCGAAGTCAAATCTTAAAATGAACCAAAATTGTTATGGATAAAATTACTTTACACAAATATGAGTGGTATTACCGCCCCTCAAATCCTCCAAGATACTGGATTGTCACTAGTGTTTTATTTTAGACTAAATATTTTTCTGAAATTGAAAGATTGAGTTAGCCAATCGATTTCCTAAACATTTGAAAGAACTAAATTTAAACAGGAGAAACTCGCTTACTTAGGACTTAGTTCCATCTGTGCAGCTGAGGGGATCGGTGAAGCCTCTTTAGACATTTCGCATGGTTGCTGTGGCGGAGACATCTTCTCACAAAGTTCGAGTGACATATGCGAACATCACAGGTCACGGTCTAGGTGCACCTGAGCATATTTCTCGGTCTCCCTATCTGTCGACGCCCAAGTGGCTGTTATTGCTCTATTCGATACTGGATTCTTAACTACTCCATCCTAAAGACGTTTCCAAGATTGTTTCATCTTTTCTTCTTCACTGGTTCAGAAATAAGTAGCTGGCCAGTTCTCATGTAATCTCAGCTGACTAAATTTTTGTCGCCTGTCGACGTTTGATATGTGCCTAGAGTACTTACTTTCAAGTGGGGATAGTCTTGGTTATTATATTTGATTTCCAGGACTCGCTGGCCTATAACAGAGCTGACTGGATATTGCTGTTGTGTAGTCGCAGTTTTGAGGAATGAACGTACTTTTTGACCCCCAAACTAGTTAAAGTCTATTAAAGGCATTGTTTGCCATTCCTAGTCTGTTTTTAATCTCTATTTGTACCCCTGAGAGTGTACTCCTTTCTATTCGAAGCAGCTTCATAGTATTAATTTCTTGAATTTTGTCTGCTCTGTGATTTCTGCATACCAGTTCAAGTGAAGAGTCTGACGTTACCATAGATTTTGTTTTGTCAATTTTGATCAACCCAACTCCCTCTGCTTTAGCGCTTAATTTGTCAAGGAGCTCATGGAACTGCTTTTTCAGCCAAAAGTTTGTTTCCGACTGCAGCTCCAAAGCCAGTCGCTTCCTTGAAATATAGCTCGTTCAAACAGCCAACAATAAAAGGCTCCCGTGCTCCTAAAATTGTTTAAAATATCTTAACGTAGGACCGTTTTAGTAGGCTTTAATAAGAGTTATTATTTTCTTGGAGTAACACAATACTGCAGAATTTCCCAGAGTATTTCACGGTCTTCTGAATCAAAGGCCTTTTCGGAAACAAGGAAGAGTATATTAATTTTAATATACCACTGATTTGCTTCTTCTATAAGGGTTCAAAACTTAAATATAAGGTCTGAGGAAGATTTACTAGAAAGAAATCCATATTTCTTCTCCCATGTACGGTTCGAGTGCTTTTTTTCAGTCCCTCAAGTATTACGATAGCCTCTACCCTACTTAGCGGAAATATCAGATTTCTTATTTCGCGTGAAAATTGCATTCCTTGAAAACTTTTGCAACTATATGTTTGGTCATCTCTGGGGTCTTCCAGAATGATAAAATCAGTGTTATCAGCCCTAAAAGACCCGTCATCACTTATGCCTTTACCTGTTCTAAGGCTGTGCAGTTGTCACTCAGCAATCTGCCATTCTTGAGCCTCTTTATGGTCTCGGGCATTTCTGCCGATGTGAGGAAACTCATTGATATTCAGGTTCAGGAGCAGTGTGACATTTACACATTCTCGGTCCATCGGTCTATTTAAAAATTTTCACAGGGGAAAAAATCAGCTCTCATTAGTTTTGTCACCATTTGGGATAACCTTTCCATTTTATTTTTCACGTAACCAGGGTTTGTTGGCAGCTTTACTATCATTTCATCAGTGAGTCTCTATACCAGTTCTGCGTCTCCTTTTCGTGCCGCTTCCTCTGCTAGACTTGCGTTAGTTTCTGTAGATTTCCCTTTGTCTTGTATCTTAGACTTCTTGACTTTCTCCATAATTTCTCAGTAAAGGGCGATAATTTGTCTCCACCAATGCAGAAAATCTTTTGTCTTTGGTTTTTGTGCTCATCAATTAATTACAGTGATTCTTGCGATATCCAGCTTTTCTTCGGCTTCTTGTATCCAAACACATCTTTGACTACACCATTGTATTTATTCTTTATGTGGGGCCAGACTGTTTCTTGACCCTCTGCACAGTTTTTCGATATCAAGGAAAGGCAAAAAGTTTTCAGCCCCGCAATTTTTTTTTTTACAAGTATCTTGGTCACTTAGTTAATTCACGTCCCATTATCCATGGTTTTAGAATTGGCCTTGTTGTAGACTTTAGCTTGATTTTTATCTTCACCATCACCAGAATGGGCTCCGAATGAGCATGCGTTCCTCCAAGACCACGCCCCGTCAAGTACACTTGTTCGCCATCTGCTTGATATCACAAAGAGATCAGTCAGACCTTTGTTCTGCTATCCGTAACTGTCTTTAGTTTGTGTTTTGTGCTGAAACTTGGCTGTGTCGATAATGAGATCATTGCTCAGATTCTAACCTACCAAAAAGGGCCCCGTTTCTTTATTTTCACCAATACCGTGACTTTCTACAGTTTGTGAACAATAGTATCTGTCTGCCCCTACCTTTGCATTGCAGTATCCAAAACCATAAAAAAGGTCATTGAAAGGGACGTCCACTGTATGTGACTGAAGAAATTTCGTTTAAACCACCATGTTATGACTGAGGGATTTAGATGACCAGTTACAAATCTTTCAAGTTGATATTGTTCACATACCGGTTTCCTTTAGGGCTTTAGCGGCAAAGAGCATAATCCCGATTCCAGCGGGAAGACGGGATTCATTCCGACCGAAAAAAATGCATCTTTTAAAACTAAGTAAACTAAATTACAGGTGACAAATTTTTCGCTTTGGGATGTTTTTACCACGAATAAGTGGTATTCCTACCGTTCAAACCTGGTGACAGACTAGAGTATCATTTGCGCTAAATCAAAAATTGAATAAAACGCTTAAATTGAAATTTCATTTTACCAAGTCGGTTTTCTATTCATTTAAAAGAAATCGGATTTAAGAGGAAAATAATAATGAAATGAAAATGTAAATAGTAATGGAAATCAAACATTATTAGTGAAATATTTACTTTGTGGGTTCGTTTAGGATAGTCATACTGCAATTGTGACCTTGATGACTTTCAGTGATTAACATTTAATCATTAAGGAATCCCGGAAATAATCTATGAAGAATCATTGGTCTAAACAGACACAGTTTGTATATACGGGTGAAGTAGGGAGGAGTGCTATTGGAGGGAAAATTGTTTGAAGAACCATGCTTACGGCTCTCTAATCAAACCGCTTTAAAACCCTTGGATGACTGATTGCTGTAAGCTGTGCCATATTCGTCGTTTATTAAATACGTAAATGAACTATTTTTTTTTTTTTACTGTATTTTGCTAAAACTCCAAGTAATATGTTCTTGTGAAAACTAACGGCTGTTTTAAAATATGTACTTAGTATATTTTGATTTGGAGAATCGCGTTTCGATCATAATTGCTTCAGTGATTAATCTTTAGTCTTTTTGGATTGTTCTGTAAATCTTTCTGAATGATTATGAGACAAAGCATTATGCTGATATACAATATTCAGGTATACGATCACTTGAAGGTTCAACGGACCCAAGGGAGGAATCACTTTTCTCGTTCTTTGAATGACTCTGATTTTAACAAGGTGTAATATTATCTTTGTTTCTATTAAGATGTATATATGCAGCTTCTGTTTTATACGGAGTACCTTCATAATTTTTTGGCCCTTCCCTTTGGAGCTGTATGTATCATGTCACCTCCGGAGGATAGTTTTTGAACTTTTTGGCTGTTCTCATTAAAATGGTTATTTTGACATTTGGATCTGGTGCCATCTTGGGTTTTTGGGCACAAAGGGGCAGGGAAAGCGTCAGGTTGGCTTCAAATCGTTTTTTTTTTAATAAAGTAATAGTACTTGGTCTTTGGGGTTGAAAACACCCTCCTCTTAGTTTTTACGTCCATCAATTCCAAATAATGAGGCAAAAAGAAATATTGGAGACAAATCACTTTTTACTAAGATTCTACATGAATTTACAACAAAAAGTAATTTCGGTTTTAATCCTTTTAAGTCTGTGAAACATTTCGTTAAATAGAAACTTAAGTGGTAGACTGTATAATTTACATAAAATCTAAGGAAAAAAAAAGTTTTCCGTCACAAATGTTAAAAAAGCAAAGAAAAAAGATAATTGAGTAAAACTTTAGGTGTTTAGAATAATTTTGTAGAGGAATAAAAGCGTTCAAAGAACATGTAGTCAATGGTTGGGATGAAGGACCCTGAACGGTTTTGTCAAAGACAGCCTTGTGATAATTTGGCCGTTCAGAATCAAAGCTAATCCCATACTAAAGATAAGTTTTGAACAAATTCTGTTTGACGTTAATAGGCTTTGCAGAAAATAATGGCAGATATTAATTTTCATTGATGAATTCAAAAAGATTAGTCCAACGATAAGATAACAGCAACTTCGTTCTCAACACCCCACCCTCCCACCCCCCGAGCTCGGGGAAGGATTGTAACTTATGGCACGTGGGTATATAAGGTTTTTATGGAAGAGATGATCGTATAAACTTTGGAGAGGACTGAAATGATTAGAAATCGAAAGTTGTAATTCACCTTTAAGTTTCAAAAGTGATCCGATGACGATTAACCCCCCTCCGAACCTTCTTCTCCCCAAATGCGTCCGATATTTTATATAGCCACTTTGTTCAAAGTTAACCAAAGATAATATAACAGAAACTTCTGGGATAAAACAGCCCCCCAGAATCTGGTGGTAAGTGTTGTAAAATGTGTCCTGGGGTGAAAAAATTACTTTATAAAGATGGTCGTATAATATTCGGAGGGGGCTCGTTTGATTGGAAATTGAAAGTTCTAATTACCGTTTTAAGAATCATCAAAAATGATCGAAGGATATCTACCTCCCCCTCCCTTCCGCACGCCTTTTTCCTAAAATACATCCGATATAAATTTGGAAGTATCCATTTTGTTCAAAATAGTCCATACTTCAATTTACTATGAATTGGGGTTTGAGAAATCCTCCATAGCACCCGGGACAAGAATTGCAACTGTAATTGGAGCTGCAAGTTCTTAAGAATCGAAAGTGATCAAAAAGTAACACCCCCCCCCCTGTGTCTTTTTCACCAAATGCATCTTATAAAAATTTTAAACAGTAATTTTGTTCCAAATAGTTCATAATTCAAATTACTATAAC
Source organism: Artemia franciscana (assembly GCF_032884065.1). Lineage (NCBI taxonomy): Eukaryota > Metazoa > Arthropoda > Branchiopoda > Anostraca > Artemiidae > Artemia > Artemia franciscana. Next base: position 15,915,129 of record NC_088883.1, on the reverse strand, counting down.
GTAGGGGCTGAGAAATATGTCCTAGCCCCGGAGCAAGGATTGTAAATTATTTAAGTTGCCCATTATGAGAATATAAAGTTCCGTGGAAAGGGTGGTCGTATTAACTATAGAGGGGGCTCATTCGATTAGAAAATGAGATTCTATGTCTTTTTTAAGAGTCAAAAGTGATCAATGGCCAATTAGCCCACGCCCCACTTTCCGAAAGGGTGTCCAGTCAATATTTGGAGATATCCATTTTGTTCAAAATAGTTCAAAGGCGAAATAACTTTGCTACAAGGATTGACCCTCTCCCAGCTCCGGGGAAATGGCTCTGAGTTTGTTAACTTTGATCCTCAAACTTTTTTCAATCAAAAATGAATTAAAATTAATCAATAAATATCCCCAATAACCCCAAATAACCAAATAACCCCAATTTTATCAATAAAACTTTCTGAAAGTCTTTTTTCCCCATTCTTTTTGAAAGAATTGGGGTTATGTACTTCTAATGAATTGTGTCTTCTCGTTAAACAAGAGTATGGCTACTGCCCGTTTCCCAAAGGGTATAAGTATCATTCTCATACTTAAGTAACCAATTTTCTTAGTTAGAATTATCATTCTCTTACTTAAGTGGCTTCAAAGTTCTGCAAAGTTAATTTACCGTTTTTTTTTATTACAATAATTGGAAGAACAGAATTCAAAGCAAGTGAGAATTAGATTAAGGATTACTTGTTAGACCGCGGTCGTCTTCAGGTATTAGGGGTTATGTACTTCTAGTGAATGGTATCTTCACTACAAACAATCGTATGGCTACTGCGCGTTTCCCTAACCGTAAAAGTATCATTCTCTTACTTAAATAACCAATTTTCTTACTTAGAATATACTTAGAATTCTCTTACTTAGTGGCTACGAAGCTCTGAAAAATTAGTTTACCTTTTTTTTATTATAGTAATTGGGAGAATAGAATTCAAAGGCAAGTAAGAATTAGATTTAGAATTGTTTGTTAGACTGTGGTAGTTTTCAGGAAGTATGTGTTTTTACAGAAGGATGTCTTCACTACAAACAAGAGTATGGTTACTGTCCGTTTCTCTAACGATAAAAGTATAAGGCCTACTGCGTATTTGACGTTTTACTAAAAGAAATTATATTACAAATATTTTCTTTTGTTCTTACTAAAAACATTGAAAATAAAATGAAAATTGCATTGAAACCAGACCAGGTCTATCAATAGGCCATGTGGCTTTCACTATTCTCGAAGTTGTTGGGATTTCTCCGAAAATCTTGTAAAAACGGAGCGGCAAAAACGCTTGGGTCTAGAGGCATCACAGCTTTAAATCTGGCCGGGTGAAACAAAATCTTGAGCGGGTGAGTCTTCAGCAATTAATAGCGTTACATATCCAATATTCAGTTTAATTTATTAGTTCTTACCAAAACTGTTGATTTATTTTTGATTATTTCGGAAGTGTTAATTTATTTTGGAATAAAAATAAAATTTGGAATAGGGAATTTTGAAACACTTGAAACTTAGGCAATCAAAAACGAACAGAAATTGATTACAAAAAAAAAAATCCGAAAAACAAGTTTCCTAAAGAAAAGTAAAGGCCGTATTAAACTTAAGATAAGAAGAAATAGAAACCCACAATAATTCAAACTCAGAAAAACCAGAAATTACCATTAAAGAATAAATGAAACCCAAAACGAACAGATATTAAATAAACAATCATACCAAAAAAAACATACAACAGATACTAATATAAATGAATAAATAAATTTCAAAGCGAGTAAAGCTAAAGTTGAATATTCAAATCATGCGTAAAACGAACAGAAATATTTTGCTATTGAGGCATAAATCAATCAATTAATCAATATTTTTATTGCCAAAAAACACACAAGGGTTCAATATGGAGTTGATGAGAAGATAAAAAAAAAAAAACAGAAAAAGAAGAAGAAGACACTCATTGCTACAAAGAATAGATTCAAATATTTCTACTAACACATAGCAGGATGGGGGCTGTTTGTCCTATCAGGCCTGGAAAAATAGCGACCGCGACGCTGCTCAGCCACGGTTAGTGGCTCAGTTAACCCGTAGACAGACACTAGTCTTTTGTTTCTACCCCATAGGGGTATACACAAGAGAAATTTTGCGAAACAAAAATATGTGGATTTAATTGTCTTTTTATCTGCAGTCCTAAGCACATTCCAAAATGGAGTCAACGCGAGGACATGAGGCATCGCAAAAGCGTTGTACACAAGGACGAGAATACGCCTGCTGTATCTAGCTTTACAATGAACTATTACACCAAAGGCTTTTCTAAGTTTCTCCTTAGATGAGAGATAAGGGGAGCCCCTGTCGTTTTTACGCTATCCCCTATCTGGAGACCGAGATACTTAATACAAACAGATAACTGAACACTCTGATTTCCTAACTGTACGCATCCAATCACCGACAGATTTGCTGAAAGCAAGGACCTCGCTCTTCGAAGCATTAAAATTGAGATCAATTTTGGCATACTCCCTACTAAGCATAGAAAATTTTCTTCCACAGACGGTACACTTCTACTTAAATTCGGAATGTCGTCAGCGTAATTAAGTATGGAAAGGTCCAAAACTTAAAAACAACAACTAATTCTTGCCTTTTCTCGGGTGCAACCACACTATTATTATACAATGGTGGCGAAGTTACCCCACCCTGGTGGATTCCTTTCCAAACTCGAATTACGGCTTTACTCATTACGTAACCATGACGAGTAGGTACTTTCACGACAATACACAATCTTGCATACAGATTTTTAAATACCCGCACTGTACGATTGAGACCTCGCTGCTGCGCACTATACAACAAATGGGAATGCGCACTAGAATCGAGAGCACGAGAGACACTGAGCTGCAAGGACGAGAAACTCGTCTCTATTCTCTATATCCATCTCTATATTATGATTAAAGACGTAAATAAGGCTTGTTCAACTCTGGACGACCAGTTTGGATTTAAGGAGGGCTATAGTCGGGAACACGTGCATTATATACTTGCCAACGTTCTGATGGATATAGATGAAAATTCTTAAGCCGAACTGGCCAGACATGACAATAAACAACCAACAGAGATAAAACTCTACAAAAAGAAAACTTCAAACGAGACGATGGCCAGTAGAATTGAAAGACTAAAACAACGCGGATATTTTGCCTGTATCCAAACAAGGCGTCTTCAGCACAAGATAGAAAATTAAAAGAAAACTAAACTAAAAACAAATAAAAACCACCACCAATAATAATAAATACAATTGTCGCTACTTATCCACGTAGGGAAAAGTAGCTATTTGAGTTACTTCAATGAGAATCAAAGAGCAACTGAGGAAAAATTATGAAAATTTAAACTTAGTTAATTATTCTGTTGCGAAATAATCCTTTTGTAAGCTAACATTGAAGCAACTCTTTTTGGTCTAGTGGGTAATCTTGTCCCCTGGTGATAGTGTAAAATTTTAATTCTCCCATCGACTATTGGTTCATTTTTCAAAAGAATATCATAAATTGGGTCAATATTTAAATTCCCTGTATCTCTATTTATTGAAATATTAGCAAGTATATATTTTTTAATTTCTATAGCCTCCCTCGCCCACTGAGAAAAACCTCTATCATTAGACATAGCTGTAGCCTCATCAAATTGTATAAAATGTTCGGGATAAAAGAATGTATGTTCAGCTAGAGCCGAAACAAAAGTTTGGTTTTAGTTGTTTTAGTCTTTCAATTCTACTGGCCGTCGTCTCGTTTGAAGTTTTCTTTTTGTAGAGTTTTATCTCTCTTGGTTGTTTATTGTCATGTCTGGCCAGTTCGGCTTAAGAATTTTCATCTATATCCATCAGAACGTTGCCAAGTATATAATGCACGTGTTCCCGACTATAGCCCTCCTTAAATCCAAACTGGTCGTCCAGAGTTGAACAAGCCTTATTTACGTCTTTAATCATTAGTAACTTCAGCAACTTACATAGAACAGAAGAAACTGTTTTAGGCCTATAGGAACAACATTGCCGGCCATCTTTATCTTTTTTCGGAACAAGAGGCAATGTAACAACACAAAAAGAATCGGTGACAATACCAGAATTAAAAATGATTTGGTAAAACAAATGTAGATGCTGCAGCAGCTTATCACTTGCATGTAATAAATGAAAACCACATAATTGATCATAACTACGCGAGAACTTTTTTTCGAAGGTGAATGATTACACTATAAATATCAGAGCCCCAGAAACTAAATAAACGATAATAGCAAGCGAACAAACAATAGTTACTAATACAAATCAGTAAATAAATCTTATGACGAGTGAAACTCAAATCAAGCTAGAAATGAACAAAAATCTCTACAACGAAGAGTTTGTGTTTTGCCTCCTTCTTTCACTGTAAAAGTCTAAAATCTACTGCGTCATTTGTGCTGTACTGAAAACGAGTTTTATTACAAATATTTTCTGTTGTACTTATTACAACACTGAAAATAATCATAAAAAGTACAGTAAAATTAAATTTTGAACTGCTGAGCTTTCAGCAATTATTATCATTTTATATCGTATATTTATGTAGATATTATTAGTTCTTTCAAAGATTCTTCAAGACAAATAAAGTTCCACTACAAACAAGAGTTTGGATAGTGCCCCCTTCCTTAACTGTAAAAGTCTAAGACCCTCTACGTCATTGGTTCTTTGCTGACAACGAATTATATTACAAGTATTTTCTTTCCAGGTATTGCACCATTAAAAATAAAAAATAAAATTACCGTGAAATAAAATCTTGAAGTGATGATTTTTCAACAATTAATAGCATTATATATCGAATATTCAGTTTGATTTTATTTGTAGTTTTAAAGATTTTTCAAGTCACAGTGGTTTTCAGTAAAGCGCCAGTGACGCAGTATGCTTTATACTTCTACAGTGAAAGGAGAAAGAAAAACCAAACTCTTCTTTATAGAGATTTTCGTTCGTTTCAAGCTTGATTTGTATATTCAATTCAAGTTTCACTCGTTTTAATATTTATTTATTCATTTATATTAGTAACACTGTTTGTTTGTTTGCTATGATTGTTTATTTGATTTATGTTCGTTTTGGGGTTCATTTATGCCTCAATAGAAAAATATTTGTATTCGTTTTAAGCTTGATTTGTATATTCAACTTGTAGTTTTACTCGTTTCGAGATATATTTATTCATTTATATTAGTACCTGTTGTATGTTTTTTGTTTTGATTGTTTACTTAATTTCTGTTCGTTTTGGGTTTTATTTATTCTTTAATAGTAATTTCTGGCTGTTTTAAGTTTGAGTTATTGTAGGTTTGTATTTCTTCTGATGTCAAGTTTAATATATCCTTTACTTTTCTGTAGAAAATTTCTTTTTCAAATTTTAAAAAAAAATTAATTCCAGAAGAGGCAATAAATTAGACTGGTACCAACTTTTGTGTATTGTCTAGAGTGACTTCGCTGAATCATTGAGATATCTGGGATTCTATTTATTGCACTATGAATAAACATTCGTGTGCTTCAAATTTATTAAGTAAATAATGGCTATTATAAATTTAGATAACAACTTTTGTGGAACTGGCTTCGAGACACCGTCTGGTAACCATGGATTTTGGGGTGGAGAGGGTGTTCACATTTCAACGCCTCACCATTGCCGAACTCTGGATTTTCGTCCAGGTGTCACTTTTATGGTTTATGAACATCCGGCAAATTTTTTCCAGCCAGATTTTGTGAGTTTTCTTTTGCTCTTTTTTTTGTAGATTTGTTCCCAGTTACTTCTATATCACTGACGTTTTTTTTGCAGCAAAACGATTTTTAAAGTAATGATCCTATTGGTACCCATCAGATGTGTGTACTACCATATTGCTTAGATTACTTTACTGATTTATCATTGGGATCTAAAAATTAGCAATCGGCATTCCTGATTTTAGATATTTTTAAATTTAATCGGTTCCAAACTTCTGATTCTACTTTAGATCCATAAAGGCCAAGCATAGGCAATAAAGAACCGGCCAGGTCAAACGCTCCCAACCAAAGCATAGTGGTCTTGATCCATACAAAGAAATGGCATATCTTATTTTTAATCCAAGACTTTAACAGGGCTCTTTGGACAATTACTACTTGTCTTGTTTTCTTTGTTGTCTGCTTTGCGTCATTTTGTTTTATTTCAATGAATTTCTCTGTTTCTTAGTACAATACATATAAAAAAGTTTGTTTTTGCAAGGGATAGTATTTAAGCATGTAAATGTGTCTGAATTTCTAGTGTTGGTGCAGTCTTAGTATATTAGGGTCAAGTTACCATGCTTTTGTGTGCTACTATATATTCCTAGTATGTATTAGATGTAAAAATGCTTGAGTTATATTAAGTAAAAGAAATTTCATCTGTTAAAATGCGTTTAAATGTAGTTTGAACAGTATTTTAAAGAAAGTAGGATTTTATAGAACTCACTTGGTAAGTATTGCATTATTATTGGTAATCATTGCGTAATAATTTTTGGGATTATTCTCCTTAATCGCTTCAAGGAGGCAAGGGAGAAAAGAACTCGTGTAAATCATGCTGGTTTTCGTCCTGGTAGAGGCTGTACTGACAATATTTTTGCGCTCTACCTCGTTATCCAGCAGTTTGAAAGATGTAATTTGCCCCTGATTCTGATATTTCTGGACTTTGTTTCTGCCTTCGACTAGATCGCTCGCCAAAAACTCTGGGAAATCCTAGAAAATGATGGAATGCCCCTGAAAATTGCTGAATTGCTTAAAGCATGCTAAAAGGGTTCTGTGAGCTGAGTTCGAGCTTACGGAGAAGAGACTGAAGAATTTTCGGTTGAATTTGGAGTAAAACAAGGCTACGTCCTGTATCCGACTCTGTTTAACTACTGTATTGATTGGGTGCTTGAAAATACACCATCTTCTCATCCAGGAAATCAGATTGGCCACAACCTTTTCACTTGGATACCTTGAATACTCTGATAATGTCGGAATCCTCTCGGACCCAGAGAAAGCTCAAATTATGATCGATGAGGGAGTTACTTGGGAAGATCGCATTGGTTTGAACGTCAGTACAAGGATGACAAAATTTATGACAATAAATCACACAGGTCCTTTTTCGTTAACTGTAAATCAATTACACTTGGACCCGTTCGACAGCCTCACATACTTTTGGCTTCCAGCTTCGTACTGATAGATCTTCTGACGCCGATATTCAGCAGCAAATGCTGAAAGCACAGATGGTCCTTGATTCCCTTAGAAAACTATTGTGGAACCGGCGTGAAATTAGTGTAAGAACTAAAATTCGAGTTTACCTGGCTTTGGTTCGGACAATCCTTCTTTATGGATGCGAAACTTGGTCAGTGAAGCGACAACATGAAAATACACTGAACGTGTTTGAGCATACATGTCTGCGTAGCATACTCAGGTTAAATCTGAGTGATCGCATATCAAACGTGAACGTGTGATGAATCTGTGGTAAAAGGAGATGTTTTGCCATCACGATCAAGCGTCGACTGAAATGATTGGCCATGTCATATGGAGGCCAACAGAATACTTGCCACGCCGAATCCTTCTGGCTGAACCACTTAGCTTGATACCGGGCAAGGTGGAAATGCCTGATTCACAAGTACCAGTAAGTAACCACTTGCACGAAGACGAGTTTCCCTACCTAAAGTGTATCAAAACGAATAAAATGTAGACCAATTATCTCAAGAATGTAAACCTTCACCATTGGAGATTAAAATGCTGTATGATTTTTGCCTACAATTCACTTTCCGTTATTTTCATGTCAGGATTTTGATGGCCTTTTTATTTATTTTTTTATGGCATTTGCTATTTATCAAGTGACGTATAGAGAGTGCAATCTCTGTCCGCCTGTCTGTCGGTCCCGGTTTTTCTAGTTCGGGCACTTCCAGATAAGCTAGGAAGATGAAAGCTAGCAGACGTATCAGGGACCAGACCATATTAAATTGGAAATAGTCTTTTTCCCAATTCGAATATCTGGGGGGGGGGGAGAGACGAGGTAGTTGAGAAAAATTTTATTTGTTGATAAAGCAAATGATTGTTCTTCCCAAGTTTGACTTGCTGGTCCAGGGGTATGATTCTCGCTTAGGGTGCGAGAGGTCTCAGGTTTGAATCCCGGACCACCCCAATTTTTACACGAAGAAGATTCGAAACTAGATACGTGATCAATGTAGCTATCGCTGAAAGTTGGCAGGCCTATCATGGACCAGACCAGATTAAATTACAAATAGTCCCTTCCTCGATTCGGCCATCTGGGGGGGGGGTGGAAGAACGGTTAATGCAGAAAAATTAGAAAAAATGAGGTATTTTTTTACTTACAAACGGGTTCTCGGAATTTGGTATTTAGAAGGACCTCGTGTCTCAGAGCTCTCATTTTAAATCCCGACCGAATCCGGTGACATTGGAGGAGCTGGAGGGGGAAGCCGGAAATTCCGGAAAACGCTCGGGATGAAGCTTGTTGGGACAAACGTTACAATACCGAACAAGAAGAGACTACAGGAACACTGTATTTGCAAGTTTATCTTTTGTAATAATTGCCAATAAACACAGAACAACAAAATCGATAACTCTAGTACCGAGTCTAATTTTAGGTTTCGACCTCGCCACAAGTGCCATATGAGCTCTTTGCTCTTGGCTCTTCTGACCTCGTCACAAGTGCCATATGATCTCTTGGCTCTTGTTTTAATTGTCGTGTAAAGTCAAATTAAATAGCCACCCACCCCTCACTTGCTGCTAAAGTTTTAGCAAACAAATTGTCTGTTGCTCCTTGTTTGGAGCGAACCAGTAAAATAGTTTTTAATCAAAGTTTTTGGAAGCATACATTGGGCTCGTAGTCCCTTGAAAGTCACTCGCACCACGGATTTTTTTTTTTCTTCCAAATTTTTGGTTTGAAATTTGGGGAACAAGTACCATGGGCCAACTGACTATAAAACGAGGTTTTCGGTGGCATATTTCTGTTTTAACACGTTTGAACGGAAGTGTTCTACTTTAAACTAATGAGGCAAGTAACTTGGGCCAAGGAAACAGAGGAGATAGGTTTAGTGGGCATGCACCTGTCCCTGTAAGTGTTCGTATTCACTTGAAATTTGTGAGGCGGATGCTCAAAGCCAAGAGAACGTTAATTAATAAGCTATTGTCTGTTGACCCCCACTGTTAACATCCTAGAAGATTTCAAGGTTCTATTGATCTGGAATTTCTCCTCTATCACGGAAGTGGCTTGTAAGCCAGAACCATAGAGAATGTTCATTTTCACGGACGAGGGGTTATACATTCAGCTAATTGCTCTACTCTTTATTTATTTCTGATACATTATATTGCTGGGACATCTCTCTTCATGCATCTGGTTACACAGTAATTATGAACAACAATGCAACGCAATGACTTAGTGTCTCAGTTAATTATGAAGTATTTATGAGACGAGCCTTTGGTAATAGAAATAGAGTCAAACTGTCCTTACCATCAACCATGTCGGAAGTACACAAAGTGTTACGATTTGCGGTGATTTGACATAATCTTAACTTGCGCATGCTTTATGCTTATAAATAAATGTGTAGATTGGATTGCTTTTATGTGCCAGGTTGAAATGGAACTGCAGTAACCTGTTTGTATTGTGTATTTCGAAAATACCAATATTGGTAGGGAATAAAGTTGGTTTTAAGCCGAAATAGTGTATTTAGAAGGCAATTTTAGGACTCTGTTATCATTTTTAAAAGGAATTTTTGACCAGGGCCATTGCATTATAAAAGGTCTATTGGCTGACAACTACAGCATTAAATTGATGGCGAAAAAATTCAAAAGTTTTGGTGCTGTGATGCTTTTGGTGGCAAAATTGACCGAAGGTTGTTACTGTACTCTGCGTTGCCAAATCAGTGTAAACTTGGTTGTAGTTCAATATCTATAGGCTGTGGTTAACGCTTATGTTAAATTTGGCAGTTGTAGGTACACTTGCAAACTACTTTAGACAATTGCAAGAAATTGTTTGTCGAAGAAGGGATTCAGTTAAATTTGAATAATTTCGTTAATTCCGCACTTCCCTTGAAATCATTTACTTTCGTTTAAAATTCGGAAGCCTAGTAGATAAATTGTATTTATGTCTTGCACTTACCTAATTGTGACTTATGAAGTAATTCTGTAATCTTAAGATTAATTGTCTTTCTTGGTTTAAAATTGTATTTTGTTGCAATCTAAAAATTTTGCTACAAATTGCAAAACTGAAATGAAAAGAGAAAAATGAACTGACTGTTTGCCTTAGTCTATTTTAAAATTCTCTTGTGGAGACATCCAAATATTTTTCTCTGTTTATCTAAAAAAAAAGTTATAATGTGATGTGTGTGGACGCATTCCAAAACATCTGAATAAACGTTATGTACCTGTAGCCCCAGTAATATTCCCATACTAATTTTGGAGAGTCATATTTACTTAGTAACTTCTTTACTATAATTGAAGTTAGTATTAAATTTCGTCGTGATAAGCAACTTAATGCATACTATACACGAAACTAACTCATCTCACATCTTTCAATACATATAAGTAATATTATTATGTAATATAATGTAATAATATTATGTAATATATGTAATATTACATATATGTAATATTACTCACATTTGAAGTCTAGGTTCTCTATAGAACTTTGGGTGCAACATCTAATTGCTAAAACTAACTTCAAACAGTCGGCCCGAGACTTGATATGTTTATCTCGATTTTTTTTTCAAGGTTTCTATATTGAATGCAACAGTCGCAAAAATATTTTATAAATCTGATGGAGTGCTAAACCCTATGGAAGATGGCAACATAACAGCTCGAATGGTTGGCTACATCTACCCGTCTGCGTGCAAGTCAAGAGGTGACATGGAGAAGAGAATATTTCTAGAAAGTTTCAATGGTTTTTCAACCCTTCTAGTATCAAAAGATGATAGTGTTGCAAATCTGGTAAGATTTTATATGTTAAAGGGGGAAGGTGAATTAATTTGGTGACTGTAACAAAACAGTTCTGCAAATTGGAATTTTTCAGATACTTTCAAACGTTTTTATTCGTCATTTAGGATTTAGATTTGACGAAAACGCTCCCTGTCGTAAAAAAGCCCTAGATCTTTATCTTAGATTTTCAAAATTTTTTTGGAAGAAACTTTAAAACTGTTTAGTGTGATAGAATAAATATAGTCGTTCTCTCTTCTTTTATTCTTTTTTTTTGGAATACCCTCTCTAAATGACATTTCTTGAAGTATGACAATTCTCAAAAGAAAACTTGCTCATATATGTAAAAATAAACTAAACAGCTTTGAACCGCCTAGGGCGATATACTATTTCTCATCGTCAAATAAATCAATGCAACAGAAAGAAAATGAAAAAAAAAATATTGCAAAAAAATCCATACATAGAAAAAAATACGGGGTAACCCAGAGAAAAAAGCCCCCCCCCCCCAAAAAAAATTTGCCCTTATGTTTCGTTGTTGAAGCCGCTGTACTCAGACTCTAAAGTAGCAGTGTTAGAAATATTGTCTTTGTGTGTGTTTTTTTTCCAGTAAATTTGTTGCTGTTTGAATAAGCTTAGCTTATTTCCTAGTTTTATTATAAAATCTTGAATGAACTCTGCTCTATTGAAGTAATTTGTACATATACTAGACGGTGTTGACAGCATATCTACTAGACTTGCTGTCGGATATCAGCCGACCTGGACATGAAATGAAATCTTATGTTCTGGTTGTGTTTTAGGGGTATTTGGACGTATTATAACCTGAATGTGGGGGGGGGGGTAGAAGAATCTTTGATTTTTTGTCATCTTGCCATTTCTCAGAACGGGGTGTTGGATATCCACCAAAGTCGGTGGTAAGTCATAACTAAAGTCTAAGTTATGGTTTTAAGGTTCAGAGCCTTATATATAGTAGAACAAAACTATGTCGAAAGTAAGAGCAAATGTGCTAGCTGTGTCATTTTAAGTCTGCATATTTTTACCATTTTGTGTTGGAGGGAGGGTCCAGATGTTTGACTTAAGGGGTTGTTGGATCTCATCTAAGCTTGGTATGAGAATCAAATAGCGACGAAGACCACACTACCTTTCCATCACAAACGTCAAAAACAAGAAGAACAATAGGGCATTCTTTTCATAAGACAGTGGAAACATTTTAATGAATATTTAGGCCCTATGTCCAAGGGCTGTCCTCAGCAAAGTATAAATATATAAAAGAAAAAAGACTTACAACAGCTTACAGCCAATAAAACTAAAATGAAAAGTTTTTAAAACAGTCCTGGTATCCTTACTTCAGCGAAGTTCAACCAGGACTGATACATAAAGTGAAATGAAACGAGGCAATTCATTGAAACGATAGAAGAATTATTAAAAACACGCTTTTATTGTGAATTTTGCCTTTTTGGCAGCTAATCTCAAAGGTCTTTTTGTAACTGGTTGTGGGTTATGTCTATTGGTTTTTTAAAATATTTTTTTATGATCATTTTTAATTAAATTTGTGTATAGAGCATTTACTGAATATTCTCCCAACTCGCTATTTAAACTTCGCTATAAGTCTTTGTACCTTTTTTAAGCCGTAGCAAGTTTGGGCGGGATTCGCGTCGTTTGCTTCTGATAAGAATTTAGGAGGCTTCTCCTTCTCCTTCCCACCAAGATTCCTTTTGATATTTACTGTTAATTTTAACCTAACAAGATTACGATCCAATGACCTCTTAAGATATATGTCACAACCCCTTCTGAAATGTAGCTTGGCCACAAAAGATTAGGACCACACTTTACTCCTCCCCCCTAGAGGCCGAATTGATCTCAGCTTTCAAAAAGAAAAGGTTCGTCAAACCTTGCTTCTGACTAAGATCTTGAGATCCGGCAAATCTTTTTCACTATTGTTCTAGTGATATTGATTTTGAAGCTCCTCCCCTCTCCATCCCGCGGGGATCTAGCTGGCACCCTAGGGTACTATTTTTGTTTTTCATTTTAGCTAATGTTATTAATATTGCCACAGTCCTATATTATAGTTCTTAGTATAGGTTAACTTGAGGTGTCGTTTTTTGCAAAAACCTTATAATATCACTATCTTTAATTAAAAAATTCTAGAAAATAGGTATTGGATAGACAAATCAATCAAGCAAACTGTAGTACTGGACTATAAGACTCTAATGTAGTAGCTCCAAATCTTTTATGTCCATAACCCTGTCCCTCTTGCCTTCCTGTTTCACAGTAAAGTTTGATGTATCTCTCATGATGGTATATACACTGGTTAGAGGACAAATCCATTGAATCTGTAAAATGTTCGACAGAGATAATTCTGGAACAAGATACTTGTATATTATTAGTTATAATTGTGTTCTAGTGATTATATGAATTATGCATTTGAGTGCAGAGATATGGCTTTAAGTACATTTTGCAATTGCCAAAAGGATTAAACAAAATTATGTTTAGTATTAGTGTTACTTTTTTCTTGTTAGGGATCTGGACACTATTGTTTTCCTATTATTAAATTACAGGAGCCTGTTGGAACAACGTCTGACTCTGATCCATCTTCAAAAACGGAAATAATTCATCCAAACCAGACGTCAGTTTTTCCAGAAACTAATCGGAGTCAACGCTATCTAATGGAGCTGGTCGCAACAATACCTATTAAACAACGAGATGGCAGTGCTACTATGATGCTTTCTTTCAGTAAATCAGGAAATCCAAGGGTTAGTTCCCCAATGTCCTTTATTTACAGCACCTTAAGGTTTCAGAAAAATGTGGACGCCAAATTATCTAACTTTAACCGATATCCATGGGTATTTTCTATTCGGGAAAAAGTCATAATATAGTCTGTATATTCTCTAGCTTGTAGTTATACCCACATCCCTTTACAATACCAGTCATATATTATCTGCCCACTGGAATTCAATGTCATCTTTTGAGTTTCTTGTATTTCTTTTGACACTTGGGGCTTAGTAATATAAAATCTTTGATGACAGCAAGTTGAAGGTGTGATTTTCTTGTCCTTTTTGGTTGGATTATTTATATATGATTCTTCCAGTTTGCAAAAAAAAGAATACTTCTTATCATTAATTTGCTAGTTGAGAATTACCTGAATATACAATTTGGCATAAAGCTGAAATATAAATCCCTTTGGTGTGAATAAAGATTTTTGAAGAGCCTATGAAGGTTCAAAACATGTATTAAAACAATAAATTAACTTTAAAGCCTGGAATTACTCAACTGTAGTTTATCAGAGGAAGAAAGTTGCTAGTTTGGTTTTTCATGCTTTAATTTTTCAGTCTTACGCTCAATACTGCAACCAAATTTTGATTAACATTTCTTTGTGATGAGGGGGGGGGGAGGCTAGAGAAATATTGGATTAGAGTGTCGAAACTTGGCAGAAGGAAGGATGTTGGGATATCTTTCCAGAAAAAAAGTGCTAGAGAAGTTTGTTCTTTTTCTTTACTTGGAGGAGGTAAAGAAGTTTTTCCGGGTGTATTTTGTTTTTTGAGGCTGAGTCGGGCATTGTGAAGCTGACCAAGTAGTATCTGCACTGACAATGAAATTTTGCTATGTCCAAAACAGCTTTCGTCCTGCCTTCCCAACAGAGCTTTTTATTTTGAATTAAAATCAAGTTGCCGTTAATCCATGTCAAATTGGAGAAAAAGCCGAAACAGACAGTCTGAGGGAGAGTCACAGCTGGCGTAAGCCTTTTTCAGTAACTTGTGTTCGAAAAAGAAGCAGATTGGGAGCAAAGAGTGCAAATGGAGAAGGAAATGTTTAATTGTAAAATAATCAGATCAATGATTTATATCAGTATTCAGTATTTTCAATCTTTTTGAAATTTCAGTGTCAATTTTATTTATAACCAATATGACAATTTTACTTAAAAAAAAAAAAAAAAAAACGCAAACCACGCCCCTTCCAAATACCGGACATGATATGGAGGAGGGAGAAGCAAATAAATCGACAGAAGCAATCCTTTTACCTAATAAGGGGTTGGAAAAAGACCCAAAAACAACAGCATATACCCTGCTACCATTATCAAAATACTCGATTCTCAACTCCTTTCCTAAAATTTTCCAAGCAATATGAAAAAAGGTGGTAATAATAATTTAGTTGCTTTTTTAAAGATTTAAAAACCAATCAAATTTACCATCTGTTAGAAAGCATTTTAATTTTCAAGAAGCTTTTAAGTTTGATCACATTGCAACTATTTTGAATTTCCTGCCTAATGAATTCCGTAATATGTCTCCACTGTAAATCAGGAAAATCTCGGTTTCAACCTAACCAAATTATTAGCATAATTTCTGCCTCAGTATTGTACCATGGGAATGAACATCATTATCATGCATAAAAAGATTTCGAAAAGTTGCGGACTTACTTTCGACGAAATTGTACATGAAAATATCAGTAAAAATTCACGGAGACTAGCCATTGGAAATACATTTAACTTAAAGTAGGCCTTTCGACGCGATTTGGAAGGGCTAATATCAGCAAGTATTCTAATTTAAATGTCTCGAAAACATGAACTGGGGTGAGGAATTAAGGAGAAAATACCTAACCATATTGATATACAATATACAATATAGGGGTGGATTAAACCAAAATATAATGTACGTATTACATTTTTTGCAAAAAATGAAAGTTTTTGAATGACATCAAGATTACCAGACTTACCCAATATATTTATTGGGTCATCCATAGTAATACCAAGATAATCAGCGCTTAAGGTTTCCGATATTGAATGTCCACCAGTTACTACTGATGATATCCATGGATAACGATTACCAGACTTACCCAAAACTGCAAAAATTTGGCTTATTATAGTTAATGATATTCCTGTTACCACTCTTCCAAATAGATATCCTTCAAATAAAAATAATCAATGGATTTACAAAATCATCAATCTTTTTTGAACATACACCCGGAGCTGTGTCATCAGCAGACACCGAGACAGAAACAACTATTTTCTTTTCCGTAAAATCTAACACCTTGTTAACGATAAGTTGAAGAAATGAATGAAGATGATTTATATGAATCAAATTAAAAGAGGGCCTAAAATAGACCCTTGTGGTATACCACATCTAATGGGCATTGCTTGAGATATTAAACCTGGTATTTTTATTCTTTATAAACAACCCCCCTCCCGCCAAAAGAGTCAAATTAAGAAGTCCATTGAATTATCTCAGTCATTATTAGTAATTCGATATTCATATTTTGCTCATTAACCAGCAATTAAAATAAAATAGCTCTATTTTACTTTAAGTTTAGAATAAAGCTGTAAATCCTGTACATCTCCCCTCCTCCCCCTGCGCTTTAAGAAGAATTTTCTGACCCATATAATGAATTTTAGTATTAGATGTCTACTAGGTATTACTTTTTCTTCTTGCAAAGATGCAAATTCCCCCCCTTCTCACCTAGTCCCATTCCATGTGATACTCCCCATTCCATGTGATGCTCATTGAAATAGAACAAGAATTCTGTCTTCACCCCCTTCCTCACAGCTGAGGTAGGAATCAAGTTAGCCAGAAGTATTTTATGTAATAAAATATACTTGGATTTTTATTGTTTACTGATATTTACTTCCCCGCCAATTTCCTGTCCTGTTGACAACTTTTAAACTCAGTCAAATTATTTACATGATAAGTTAACTAATTTTTGTAATAACATTTATTCTTTTTGTAATTATAATATGCAATTTAGAGTAACCTATATACTTTTTTCTTTTAGCCTTTTAGTTTTGAATGTGTTGAACCCTATATCAACGGCTCTTGCTTTTATACTAACTGTCTCCATTGCCTCACCGATGCCCAATGCATTTGGTGTGAGAGTCAACAGCGCTGTCAACGACGAGAATCTGAAGCTTGTAATTCGACATCCGACCATGCTATTTTAGCCCCTTCTCAGTGTCAACTATGTTCTGACATAATATATTGTGAAGAATGTACTCAGAGTACTTCGTGCGAGTGGATTCCACAGCAAGCTGTTTGTACAAGGAGAGGAAGGTAAAATTTTATAAAGGTTGAAAAAATCGATAATCGGTTTTGACAAAATCGTTCAAGTTTCAATTTTGGCAAAGATACGTTGTTAGTTAGGTATTCTGCTGCTTTTCTGTTGTCTGGGGTATCTGTGGGGGTGAGTTATGTATACCTAACTGAATTACCAGGAGCTAAATGTATGTTGCAGGGGCAGCGTAAAGTGTTGTAGCAATCATTTGTCAGTCTGGCCAATGAAAGTATTGCACTTTGACTTTTTTTCTTTGTTATGGATTAAGTACAATTTATTGACTTAGTACAATTTTGTTATTGATTAAATGCTATAGTTATCAACTCCTTGACATTCTAATGTGGCATGTCCCAATAAGACTTTTTCCTGAAGAAAGTAATTACACATTGCCTAAGAATGGTCTCAAAATGCGCTGTTTCTACTTAAAAAGAACTTCTTTCTCTATTTTCTTACTGCTAATTAAGGTTCTACATGTACTTTATATACAAGCCCGCTATGATGCTTTGACACAAAACATAATTTTCCTGTAATTGTATTCAACTAATTTGATAGTTTGGCAATTTCTTTCTGGAAACAAATTTTAAGCCTCAAATTTGCACAAGAAATCGATTGCACATATTGTTTGTAAGTATATAGCTTTTCTTTTTTTTGATCTTGCTTTACTATTCTTGCGTGCAAGACACTCCATGATTGAGATAAAGACAAAATTAGAGACAAGATGAAAACAACAACAAAAAACAAAAACATTGTGACCATTACGTACAACAGCTGATTGTTACCTCAAACCAAAAGTATTATTCGAACGCTGATGTTTTAAAACTAAGAGTGCCCATACCCATGCAACATAAATTTAGACCTCGTGTGCTCTTGTTATAAAACTTCAAAAGGATGTTGTATGAACAAGTGAATATTATAATAGGAAAAATTCTGACGAAGTAGTAAAAAAAAAAATGTTGGAAAATTACTGTAATACTCTAAGTACGAAAAGCTTTCACCTTAATTTTTGTTGTCTCTGTTGACAGCTTGTTGTCTCTGTTTGTCTCTGTTTTCCTATGGCAAGTTCCGTTCTAGTAGAGAACTTGTCAGGTGAGCCAGATGCTTTTTTTAATGATTAAAAAAAGGAGCAAATTCAAATTTAAGGATATGCTTCGACTGATAGTGAGTAAATTTTGAAAAATAAGCACTTTAGAGATCTTGAAAAGGGTTGGCATTATCACCGCTAGATTAAAGCTAGCCGTTTAAAAACCTGGACATGTTTTTAGTAATATAAGTTTGGCTATGTTTTGTATATGAAGGGGCCAAAGGCCTAACAGTGTTCTCTAATCATAGATGTCGATAATTTTTGAATGATTTCGGTCCAAAAAAACTTAATATATCTAGATCTCGCATAAATAGTTGAGATTTGGTGATTGCTGTTAGAGGGGCCACAGACCCCCTTTGTTACCCTATTATGAAGATTGAGAAGTCCCTGCATAATTTCGCTGAAAATATGGTGTATTATGCCTACTTTTCAGCTACGAAGCTTGTGCTGGATGGGTTATGGGCTCACATTATAGATGAAATCCTACAGTAAAATCATCGGCAGATCTGATCATAAGGACACAACGAAGAGACATATTTGGGGTGAGAGACAGCAGAGCTGCTGAGCCAACAGGCAGTAGACTATTGCATGTGGGCGAAGTTGAGAAGACTTAAAAAATTCGAGGGATCCATTTGAGATTCTCTACAAAGATTGATCAAGCCCATGGTAGGGATTAGCGTAGGGTAGGAAAGGCGAAGAAGCTGCAAAAAAACTCGACTATTTTAACCGTACGGTTAAGGCTTTAACAGGCTTCGATCTCTAAACTTTTTTCCAAGTTTCTAGCACAGAAGTGGGCATGTTAAATCTTGTTTGAAGTGGAAGCACATAAGAATTTTCATTGTGTATAATCGGGATAGTGTTGGAGGGGTCCATGGTTCCTCTCATACTACACCCTTGTCCATGCAGAATCAAATAATTCTTACAATTTAGTCATGGGAGAAAAATTTGGCGTTAATTAACATCTATTTAAATATCTATATAACGCCTACTCATAATAGGCGTTATGTTTTGAGGCAAAGGTGTCACGAGAAACAATAGCAAAGATTTGTGTAGCTTTTATGTTTTGGGATAAATTAATACAGTATTAGCTTGAATAGTTTGTGTATCTTAAAAGTAAGAACGGTTGATTTAGTATTGATAAATAGGAAATAAAGTTTTTTAAAGCAGAAACAACGAATTTTGAGATAGTCGTTAAGGAATGTGTCATCATTTTTCAGAAAAAAATGCTTCCGAAAATTTACTACTTCAAAAGTGTTGAGGGGTTAGCTACAACGGTTTTTATCAAAGGTGAAGAAAAAAAAAACCAAATCGTTGCTTCTGTAGCGCTTTTGTTGGTAAAGCCGACCACTTGTGGCAACCTTAGTTTGCTGCTTTATGCTGCCCACCATTTACGGCACCTAAACAGCGTAATTGTTATTTCCTATTCAAGTTTTGTAGAGATCTGGCAAGTCTCTTAGATAAATATGCAAATGTCAGGGTTCAGGATACCCCCCTTCTTCCTCTGCCCCCTACCTGTTGCATGGATAGCACCTGGACCTGTTTGAGTATACTTCTTAGTCCGAGTTTTAGATGTATTTTAAATTTCCGAAAGTTTGTTAAAAATCGAGACTCTAATAAAAAACAAAACTGAAATTTGGGATCGACAGATTGACTTTTATAATATTTATTTACTTTTGGATTTTGGACATTTTCCAATTCTTCCCGTGTACTTTCCTGCTTCCACTTAATTAGTTTATACGAGATGTCACAATAAAAACTCAAAAAATACTATAAGTGAAAAAATTGGATTAAGAAATTAGAATTAATGGTGAAGTCAAACTTGAAAAGGATTGATGCTAGATCCCCTGTGCTTTGGCCCCGTGAAGTTTTGCTGCAGCTGTTGCCTACGCGTTACAGCTTTGGTGTGACACAAGGTGCAATTTCTGTTGGATTAGACTTGAACTCTACTAAGTTGCAACAAAGGTCCTAAAAAGGCTGCTAATCTATACCACATTTTACTTATTTTAATTTTCATGTTATTCTTCGATTTATTTACCATAGTTTAGATTTCTCAAACCCTTTTTTTTTGTTTCATGGCACTCTTACAGTATATTTAGTAGTGTGAGCTTTATTAAGATGCTTTTCATTATAATGATGTATTGCTACTTTTTGCTGAAGTTAAAATAAAAGTGCTGTGTTCAATGCTTAATTGAGGTACCTTTTTTTGTGCGTGCTAAAAGCTCGAATGTTTTTTTTTTCTGAAGTCGCACTAATTTTGCTTTCCCATTTTAATTTTTCATTCTTTTGTTTCAGAGTTCCAGGGGCAGTAATATCTCGGGATAGCTGTCCCATTCCGTGTCATCAAAGAAATACTTGTGGTCTTTGTCTTGATGGGCCTGGTGATTGTACTTGGTGTGATTCTTCACAAGTAAGTAGCTTTTCGTGTGTTGTTACACAGGAATGAGCCATCCTAAGTTTAGATTAGGTCCAATCCAAGTTCCTGCTCAATAGGGGTTTAATTTCCAAAAACGCTATAAAATACAACAACAAATGCGTTTTGGCGCATGGCGCATGCTTTGGTGTATGCTTGAACCTATAGTAATTGTGATGTATGTCGGTGTTCACTCATATGGATCGAGGCTCAGGCCTCAAAAGCCCATTGATTGCATAATTCCGGCTTCTGAGCTTTCTGAGTCACACCACTGACCCTCTTCCCATGCCATGACTCGGGATCGGCCGGGCCCACGGTAAAAACGGGCTCTAAAGACTTCACGTTCTTACGTTACATTCAACATTCAAAAATAAAACTGCTATGTTAAAGTATGTAAAAGTGGTAATGTTAGTTATTACCATTTAGATATTGTTTTGCATTCTTTTTGTTGGAGCCGAGAAGCTGACATGATCGGAGCTTCTGCGGTAGTGTGTACCCAATCTTTAGCGCATATAGTTCTACTGAAAATTTGCGACTTAGCTATCGGTGTTGATGACTATCTCTTAAAAACTGTATCTTCAATCTGTGAATATCGTTTTTAATGGAAAGCTTCTTGAAAAAGTGATGATAGTAGAAGACCTGGAAATTATTTGAACAAAAGATGGTGTATAAAATCTTTATAAAGTTATGACGTTTACTGCTTCCACTATGTCTGAAAAATTGCAAAGATGCATTAGAGATCTATCCGATTTTTCAGCAAGAATTATTTCTTTGATGCTCTATTGCCTTAAACATCACTTTTTTATCCTTTGTTGTCCGTTCACTATTTCGAGAACTTCAACTGCCAACTACACTTCTTCTTATAAATTTGTTTTTCCTAAAAAGTGGCGGTTTTTGACATAGGAAAATTTCAGTCTACGCGTAAGATAAGTTATCCTTCCAGCACTGCTATGTAAAATTAAATTTGTGACAATTTTATAGCTTTACCCAATCGACTTCTTGGAACATTGAATATTTGATATTTTGTGAAATTTTGCTGGTGTTAAAACTTAAAAAAAAACTAGAAAGTACTTAATGCAGACCTTTTTATACACTTACAAACTTGACTATTTTGACTTGCGAAATGGGAATTAGATTGTAAGTAGCATTTGGTGAATTAGCCAACAACCACAACCAGTTATAACTGTAATAAAAAGAAAAGCTTACAACGGACAATGAAAACCATAAGTGAAGCTGTTGGCCATGTTTGGTTGAATTACTTCTGGTAGCTTCCCAAGTAATTTCACGATATGATATAATAAACTTTAAAAAATTTAAACATACACACATACAAAAAGCAGTAAAAGAGAATAAAAAAGAGTCAAAGGGCAAATGAAATAAAAAGTGAATATAGGACATATCAATGAAATAAGGGTGGAAAGGGGAGAAAAGTCTATGGAAGGAAAACTGGCCCAACTGAATTGGGGTTCTAAATTAAAGATTTGTATAACTCTTAAACTGACCAGGGATAAAAGGGGTTAAAAAAGAAATAATTTAGAATGTGACAAAACCTAAAATGGAATAAAAGGAGGCTTAAACGCGGGAAAAAGAAGGGGGCTTATTTTTAGAAGGAAGGGGCTGTTACTGAGAACTTCTCCATAGTTCTCAGTAAAATACAGTGCCTATTGTTTTGATAATATTTTCTGTAGCATAGAATTGGAATAAATACAGACTTTTGAAGAAACTAGTCGAGAATGCAATCAACGTAGACAGCCTTTGGGAATTCTAACACAAGATTGGCCCTGCTTTCTTTAAAAGATATTAACTTGACCTTTCTTAAAAGACAAGAGCAAGGTAGCTTGCCCTCTTTATAGATGGTTTTTATGGCATGATTTTGAATTGATTCCGTTTTATCTGAAACTTCGTTAGAAAATTCACGGTGCTACAAAATGCAGGCTAATTCCGACAGCAGTTTTATAAAATGTATATAAAGGCTGAGTGACTAGGAAAAGGGACAAATGAATTTATAAAAGAGATTAAGGAGAGCGAGGGAGGAATTAGTCTCTCTTAGGAATGTTGGGAATATGAAGACGTCATTTACGATCACTAGACATAGTAATTCGAAGGAGTTGTATACTATAGCAGTGTCTCGGGTGCATGTGCATGGAGAAACAGGGGAAGATTATTGAAAGTTAATGCCAACAGTACAAGACTTAGTAAAATTAACATTCATATTTGAAGTAGCTTTGAGTGTTTTGTGGAGGTCAATTTGGTAATCTTGTAGCAAGTTTTTAAAATAGAGCTTTAAAGTCATTGACGAATGAAGAAATTGTGGCCAATGGGCCCTTGGGTAACACCATAGTATATAGGGAGGGAGGTCATAGTAAACACTCTGTACCTAAAAAGTAAAAAATATAAAACAAGAAGTAAAGTAAAAGCTAGTAAGTAAAGAAAAGCAAGTGAAAAAAAACAAAAAAAGAATTGACCTTAAATTAAATGTTGTGGTTACGTAAATCTCAAGCTTTTTGTTAGTCAATAAATAACATTGAGAGTAACATTGAGTAAGAAACAACATTGAGTCGAATATTTGATTTCTTAAGGTTTTTTTTTAGTATCGCCTCGATTTAACTAACAGGGCATTAAGTTGTTGAAATTTTAATCAGGTCTAGTTTCAACATCATGTCTAACTTTCACTTCTTGCCATTTCCATATAAAGAAGTCATAGTAATTGTGCCCAAATTGTCAAAAGCTAGCGAGTTACCCTTTTTTTTAGGGTTATATAATTGCCCTGAATTGCTAAAAATCAGCATGTTTTTCTTTTTTAACCAGGGGGTTTAATTAGCCCCAAATTCTTAAAAGCCAGTATGTTGCCCTTTCTTAACAAGAGAAATATAATTGGTCCCAAAATATCAGAAGTCAATATGTTGCCTTTCTTTTTAAACCAAGGTTATGTGTTCAATATCCCAGCAATTGGGGAACTTACTGGTCTCTGGGATTCATTAAAGAAGTTTCTAAGGAGCTTTGATAATTTATCAGCGAAAGCATTAACTAACGAAATAAGGATGTCAAGGGGACAAATCCTGCAGTCATTCCTCATGGTAATTTCATTTTCAAATTCCAAGGCCAAAATAAGAGAAGACAATGAAGGAATGAGAACTCTGGAGAGAAGTAGGGGTAGAGAGGACAGGCTTTGTACAGTGGATATATACTGACTATTAATATCATTTGCTTTTACATTGGGAGTATAGTCTACTAAAAGGAATTAAAAGTTTTTCCTAATTATACTACGTACTTTTTTTTGCCTTGATTGCACTGCCGCTTGGAGTTATTGGAAAAAGTTTTTGTATACTATTTTTAAGAAAAAAAAGATTTCTTTATCATTTGTCTCTGAATATTTTTATATAAAAGATGAGCCTCTGCAAAATTTCTTGGAATTTTCGAAAGAACGGGCTGATTCATCCATAAGGCAGAAGATCTAGCTTGGATGCGAGATTCCTGCTCTTTTCATAGACATAACTGAAGAGCTAAATCCCCCCAAATAGCAGCTTTAAGGCGAAAATAAATATGTTGGTCTAAAGGTGAAAAGTCTGAGGTAATGATGCACAAAATTGAAACGGAAGCAAGATCTTCTTCTAGAAGACATTTAACAAATAGTATCACAACGAATACATCGAATCATAAATGAAGTCTGCGGTTAGAAGAAAAGCAATACTGAGAATTACAACGAGTTCCAGAAGAAAACAAATCCTATAAAATGGATGATTCTCTCATGCATTAACAGGAAGGAAGAATTGAATTCACGCCAGAATTTATTAACTCAATTGTGATTGTTTATTTGACACCTCATGACTTAAAACAAAAGAACAAGGAATGTATATGTACTCCCTTTAAACGAGAAACTGGGCATTTATTTAAAACATCTTTCTGCTAGAATTATTAATGTTTTCCAAGGGTGGTTGCTTCAAACCTAACATGAAGCCATGACATCAAGAAGAAGCTCACATTATCTGTAGTTAAAAACAAGCGACAAAGAAAATCAATGTATACAAACCTGCAAAGTTTTGCATAAGCCTAACATATTTGTATCTGAATCTGATTAAAAAGTTTCAATCACTTCCTTGACTGACTTCCAACTTTTATTATTAAAGCTACGGTTTCCTAGAAAAGTGGTGTCGTTATCTAGCGGCCGTCATATTACGGCTGTTAATGACTGTCGTCTATACAGTGACAAATGTGGTTTCCTAGAAAGTTTTGCGACTGCTACCAATCGTACTTATTATGTACCCATTCGAATGGTTTGTTGCGCACTAGTGGATGTGGACGATTTGGA
The DNA here is from genome assembly GCF_032884065.1 of Artemia franciscana. Lineage (NCBI taxonomy): Eukaryota > Metazoa > Arthropoda > Branchiopoda > Anostraca > Artemiidae > Artemia > Artemia franciscana. The sequence continues at coordinate 15,890,395 of NC_088883.1, read as the reverse complement.
AATGATATTAGCATATTTAGATGGTAATGAGTCATCAGAAGATGAAAAAAATCGTTTGAAGGAGAGTATTATTTTTTAAATCGGGATGCTGAGGGTATATTTCAAAATCACTTTTTTTTTGCAAGTGTTATCCCAAATTAATTCCACAAACTTTGCTTCATCTGGACTTATATATACTCTTCTGATTTGATATTGTAAAACACTTCATAATTTTTGAAAAAAATAATTAATAATTCTTCATTTTCGCTCGTTCAAGTCACGTTTCTACCCATTGTTTTAAACAAAATGGTCACCGTTATACGCAAAAAAACCTCCCATAACTGTTTATCACCAATTTGTTGGCTGTCTTGAAACTGACAGCTCTGCTATATGACGTTACGGTGACGCTCAACGTTCTCTAGGAAAAACCTACTCCGATGGTTTGTATAGACATTTTGTGATATCACACAACGCTTTATTAAGGCCGCTATATAACGACACCGCTTCTCTAGGAAATCATAGCTTAAGTCCTGTTAAAGGTTTAATAATTTATAACTAGATTTAATAGTTTACATTTTGTTAATTGTATGCCATTTCCTTCCAGGAGTGTTTTTCATATTCTGCATTTCATAATTTGTATCCGTTTGGCACTTGTTCCTCATGGACCAGTCATGAAGATTTGTCACTTCTCACTGCTTCCCCTGTACGAGGTGACTTTTCTACTTCTGGTAAGATAGTGCCCAAAAAGGAGGGTCGTTGCAAGTCATGTGAACAAAAAGACAGATGCGGCCCTTGTCTCCGCGAACCTGGCTGTGGATGGTGTTTTTCCGTTCATAACCCTCTGTTAGGAGTATGTACCTCTGGCGATTTCTTTACTCCAAAATCTGGTAAATTTCACAGCAGTCCTTTTTTCTTTTTCACCTTTTTGTCTTTTGTTTTTGCGTCTTCTATCTTTTTCCTCTCACTTTTTTTGATAATTGTCCAATTTCTTTTTGTATTCATTGTCCATGTTGATGCCTAAGGAATGAAAAAAGAGGATATAGTCTTGGTGACCATAATCCGAAATATACTGTTCAAGTATTGTTAGTGCTTGTTTGATCTTGTATGCTTGTTTATGGCAAAAATTGCGAGAAATAGCTTCCTTCTTCGCAATCATGAATAATCTTGATTTATAAAATTTATAGAAGGACACAAAATTACAGAAAGACAACTATTACTTGGAAGAAAACCAGATGAGACCAAAAACTTAAACATGGTTTGGATAATTCAAGAGTTGGAGTACCTGTGTGAGCTTTTGCCAGTAATGCGTCGGCAGCTTAAAAAAAGCTGTTATTTATGCCGAATTTTTCTTCTTAAGTCTCCCCAGGTGGCCAACATAGAAAAAGACGACGCTCTCTGCCTCCATGATTGACGGTATCAAGCCAGTACGAGGGTGTCATCTGGGAGGACGTTCCAAGAAATAGCCAAGAATTTTTCGCCACCTAAACCGAGATCTCATTTGTGGGTGTTTCCATCTGTGGGATGGAGACTCTTTATTTCGAGTGCGATTTTGCAGGAGTTTCCGTTGACATTCTGAGCAGATGAACGAACCACCCGAGTGCCTAAATAGTCAGTTGCCGAAGAAGCAGTAGCTGACCGGTCACCGATAGGAGTCTGGCGTTTGAAATGATGTGTTACCATTTCAGTCTGTCAATTCTCTTGAGGGTTTTGTTTGCACTGCGTCAACTGACCTACGGTTTGATGAAGTTGTCGGCCATATTTCATACCCATACAGAAGGACTGATACCATAGCCTTTGCTATGCTTATGCCTTTGGATTGTGCCTTTGCTAGACAATATTGGAATTTAACCCTCATAGATTTAAACAAAAAAAAAAGTTTTTTTTTTAAACTGAAAGTAAGGAGCAACATTAAAACTCGAAACGAACAGAAATTGTTCTGTATGTGAAAGGGACTGTCCCTCCCCACTGCCCCGCTCATTACGCTAAAGTTTCTTATTGTTTTATAAAATAGAGTTGTGAGAAAGAGTCAAACTTTAGCGTAAAAAGTGGGGCGTTGAGGAGTGAACAGCCCCTTTCATATGCGGAAAAATTTCTGTTCCTTTTAAGTTTTAATATCGCTCGTTAGTTGTACAAAACTTGTTTTTTTTTTAGATAGTTTCTGAAGATTTTTGAATTAACTGTAGATTTTTATATTAGCTCACCGCACATGAATAATTAGAACGGAATTTGCATTTTAATTTTACTTTTTTTGGCTATATGACTTTCTCAATGTTTTGATCAGACGATTTTGAAAAAAATGGGTGGGGGAGGGGGCCTAGTTGCCCTCCAATTTTTTTGGTTACTTAGAAAGGCCACAAGACCTTTGAATTTTAATTTATTTATGAACGTTTTCATAAGTAATAAAGATACTTAATTTACGAATTAACTTGCGTAATGAACTTCTATATTTTTATTACATATATGAGGGGGCTCGCCCCCTCGTCAATATTTCGATCTTTACACTGAAGTTCCAATTTTTTTCTAATTCTCTAAGAATGACCCCTGAATCACAAAGGCTGTTTAATTAGAATAAATAGCTCTTCTGAAATTACTAAAAACACTTTAGTGTAAAGAGCGAGGTATTGAGGAGAGGACGAACCGCCTCATATACGTAGTAATTTCTGTTCATATTAAGTTTTAATGTTACTTCTTACTTTCGGTTGAAAAACTTGTTTTTTCATTATTTAATTTCTCATTGTTTTCTTAAATAACTCAGGAAAATCCAGCATCCATTCATGGAAATTCTCTTCTCCTATGATTAATTCCTCCATGGAAAGATCCTCCCAGATATTCTGATTCTGGCGAAAATACAAAATTCCAAATTTTTGCAGATAGGAGCTTGAAACCTCTCCAGTGTGAGTAAACCTCTGTTACGCTGAATCTGATGTTGTGATTTTCATTAAGATTCTATGACTTTTAGGGGGTGTTTCCCCTTTTTTCGAAAATAAGGTAAATTTTCTGAGGCTCGTAAATTTTAATGGGTAAGGCTAAACTTGATGAAACTTATATATTTAAAATCAGTATAAAAATCTAATTCTTTTGATGTGTTTATTGGTATTAAAATTCCGTTTTTTAGAGTTTCGGTAACTATTGAGCTGGGTCGCTCCTTACTACAGTTCGTTAACACAAACTGTTCGACTGTTACTGGTGAACCAGTGTACGTCGGTTCATTCGGCTCAGCAAGCATTAATTAAGGCTTACCCTAGTCGACTTTCAGGCAAAGTTTTCAGGCCTCTTCGCTTAGAACTATTAGGGTTGTTTCCAGCTTATGCATGGATTTACACCCAGGAGCAGGATCGTCAGCGAAGTCTCAGAGTCGCTTAGAACTTCTATAATCAGACTTTAGACCGAGAGTTGGAAGTTTTGAAGTCTGGTCCGTAATATATGGAATGATGCAGTTAAACTTGGGAGCTGCGACATAATCCTGTCCTAGTCTAGCTGTGATTTTGTTCCTCCAGTCTAAATACCTGGATGTGGCTGGATGTATGTCTGTATGTATTTGTTTGATGAGTTGTCTCTATTTCTCTGACTTTCCAGTTCTTTGGAGGTTGAACCATAGGAAGTTTTGACCTTCTAAATCAAATACTGCTTTAAAATCAACAAACACAATTATTGCCATGTGACGAAATTCATAAACTTTTTCAAAGATTTGGCAGACCGCTCGGCTATTCATCTATTTTGCTTGAATGCTGCTTCTAGCACATACCATTGTTTTCCGAGGAGCTCAATAAATGGGAGGGAGGGTGATGCTGGATTACATACACAAATTTATACTTGATCAAATAAGCAAACCTTGTGCCGTGGGGACGTGATTCCTTAGATTTGAATTATTATGGCCATGTTGTTTGTGATTGATCTATATTATATGTTTCTGAATACAATTTGATGCTGGGAGTGTAGCTTTTTTCGCTATCTGGACCCAAAGACATCATATTACACGACCCCAAATGTTGGTAAAATTGCAATGACTTAGATTTCCTGTTTACAGAATTTTTATGATTACTAATATTGGTATTTTTTCACGAGTCTATCAACTTAATGAACAGAAAAAGTATATTGAGTATGTAACGTATATATTGCCCACAAAGAAAACACGCTCGGAGGTTGCTGAAAATAATGCTTTTCTGAATTCAAAGACAATATACCGTATAAGTTCTTGAATGGAGATTCTTTATGTCGAGTGTGATATCTCTTTATAATTTCTCAATAGGCTATGGTAAATAACCTGTTCCATTCAGAAGATAAATTACACACGTACATTTTAAACACACACGTACAATTGCGCACATCTTAATCGTGTGCCTTGTTCACGTGATTTTAAAGTTTTATTCATTTAGTCCCATTCAGAAGATTATTTTAGACATTAACGTTCACAAATGCACACATCTTGGTCTTGTGCTTTGTGACGTAATTTTTAGATTTTATTTAATTGTGAGTAGCTTCTACAAGCGATGAACTAGTATCCGAAAGTATACATCTTGTTTCATTTATTGTATTTAGTTTTTTCGTCTTTTTCATCTATCGTTTGTGTTGTTAATTTTTGTTCATGTTTTGTTCAGGCTAAATTTTTTAATCTTTGTTTTTTTTTGTTCCGTTGATAAAGGCTTCCGGGTTGATAAGGGCTTTCGGGTTGATAAGGCTGAAATATTCCAGATTTTATCGTTTAATTTTCTTTTTGTCTTTGTTTTTCTTGTTTAAAAACCCTTTTTTTTCTATATTTCACGTGTTTGAATTTGCAAACAGAAACAAAACTAAAATAATTTATTTCTATGAAAACTCAAAAACCGAATCAAGAACGCGAAGACGCCATAAGAGCTTAAGAAACAAATAAGTATAGTTGTGTAATTATTAAAATAGAGATTTCACCATCCGTGAGACTTCAGCCCAGTAGCTTTGCTTTAGTCTGACCCGAATAAGTGTGACTTGCATCACAGTAAATTAGGGTTATTTGGATAAGTAAACTCTTGATACTGAAATACACTCCTTGAGATCTGAGTTTTACCTCTACTGTGTTAAATATCGCTCCCAATTGTTATTCTAAATTATATAAATTTTAGGTAATTGTTCGTCTGTGCTGCAGGGCTTAGAAGTATCAACAAGTACAGAAATGCCTCGCTGGGACTGGGCCTTTTCAGAGTGCCCAGATATCGATGAATGCAATCTTCTGTTAGCCGACTGTCATGCAGAAGCCCTTTGTGTGAATATCCATCTTTCTTATTCTTGCATCTGCAAGCGTGGTTTTACTGGCGATGGAAAAGAAAACTGCACTAAAACGTAAGTATTCCTAGTAATATAACATAAGCCTTTCCTTTCGCGGAACTGCCTTCGACAACTTAAGTAGGATCTTCTATGGTTTATTCTAATGCTTATTTTCTTATCAATTTTCAAGGGAAGAAAAATATTTCTTTTATACTACTTCTGACAGAAAAAAAATGTTTTATGACAAATTCAATTCAAATTCCTTTGTGGTAAAATTCAAATTCCTTTGACACAATTCAATAGCATAATTCAATTACGCGATGCACTATTTATAACTTCGTAAGGCTTATTATTAGGCAGTTTTCAAATTTACCGGGTTAGCTAAAAAGATTCCATGCAAAGAAATATTAGGGGGGGGGGGCATTTTTTTGGTGACATTGGTGCACGAAACCTGAGAGTGAGAATATTGAATTTGAGGGTAATGTTGGTTCTTCGATAACTGTTAAAAATCTGGAGCCATCTCAAATACTGCTGCTAATAAAATATAACAAAACCGTGGCAATTAAAAACAGAACGAAACTTTATCACGAAAAAGTAAATTTAAATCGAAAGTAAAGAGCTATATTAAAACTTGAAAGGGGCAGAAATTGACTCATATGAAAAGTCATACTTAGATTAAACATAAATAAACCCAAGAATGGAGGAAGAAACTCAGAAAAAAGAAATAAACTATAAAGAACAATGAAGTCAAAGCCTAAGCAAATCGAAATATCATAAATGAAAATAGAATTACGATAAGATTTATTTAAAAAGTCTATCGCGAGCTCTAATAGAGACAAATTCAACACTTTTGTCAAGAGAAGAAGTATAAAAGAAAGGAAGAAAAACGACAAAGAAAAAATTTAAGAAGCGTTTAGTGTAATATAGACTACACAATATGAAGTCCGGAAAAAAAATTTAGCTTTAAACAATGGATGGTAAAAAATAGGCAACTGAAGATTTATTATATTTAAATTGCAAGTTTCAATTTTATTGAGGTTTCCTGGAGGTCTGTTGTTTTGTTTTCTATTACAACTAAGAATGGATTTCACGTCTGGACTGTAGTAAGGAGCTATTCCTCGCTCTCTGCTTTTTTTGTTTAAGTCGTGTTAAATAATGTTTCCCACTTGATGTACTAGCTCCACTTCTTGGGTGGTTTATTTGTTACGTCGTATGTTTGATTTAAAGAAAGTATTTTCAAAAATTGGTATAGCTGATTAATTTTCAACAGATTATGATTCTGTCTTTGGATCTCGGCTACAGCAATTGTATCAATTTTATTTACTTGAGAGTTGTCCTCTTCAGGCAGTTTGTCAAAATTTAGGCTTTAACGTTCGTATCACAGATTTTTGGAAAAGTGAAATAATCTAAAATGTTTTTTTTGGCTAATTGTGGGAGCGAAACGGGAGTAAGATGAAACTTCCCGAATTATTTTTATGTAATGCTTTTTGTTCAGTTGCGTATAAATTTGTCTCTGTTCATGTTATGTTGAGTTTCGTTATTTAGTTATTTTATATTTTTTTTTTGTTCGGTTTTTTATAAATTTATATGGCAATGACTAAGGCTGTTTTTAGTATAGGTTTAATTCGACAAAAATTGCCACTAACCGACATGACCGTGTAAGACGTTTGATAATAAAATGTTTTGAGTTTGGAACTTGAATTTGTAGTCATCAACTTTGGAATGAAAATTGAGATCAGTTTTGGTAACATAGTTTTAAAGGGAGTTGAATTGAGCGTAAGAAGAAAGAAGAAAATGTCAATTTTAGAGATAAAATAAACTTGACAGGGACCAAAAGAGGCATGGTGGAAGTGTATTAGATAGCTAAAAACATGTTGAAACAGGGGGATGCTATCCTCCTATCCCTGCCTAAAGGCTAGATTGTTATTTGTGCTTCACTAAAGACGACATATATTTTGGACTATTTGTTTTCATTTGAATTAAAATTTAAAAAGGTTTTATAAATATAAACTAGTCAAAATTTCAGAAAAGAATATGCTCTCATTATTTGCATCTCATAGTTGCATCTATGAAAATCCATATAGTTTTACTATGTTAATGGGACAGCAATTCATATCGATTTTTTTTAGTCTTAAAAACTATTCCTTTCAAATAGCTAAATAATATTATAACAATCAGTGTAGTTTTACATTTTTTTTAATACGATGATAAGATTAATAAATGTCGTTTCATTTTAAATCCTTTGCTTTAAAAGTATATTGTTTTCGTTTTGTTATTACCAAAACGTAAAGGAAGCTAAAAGAGCTTGTTACTAGAAATAAACATTTTTTGATAGTCGATGGGCTAAATGTAACCTGTGGCTATATTAACATGCCCAATTTACATGGAAACTATGTATCAACGTCTGAATCGCCGAAATTTTTGAATATGCTTGTTAGTAAAATGAATTTCGTTTAAAATTGTGTAATGTTAAAAGAGAAATTGATGATGTCTATACCCAAAACCTTTTTTTAAAATACCTGTTCCGCTTTAAGTAAAATTTTACTGATTCATAGGAAAAATGTCATTTCCTCGTAAATATAAAAGATATATTAAAAAAAAAATCAGTTATTGTATCCATTTAAGATTTATCCTATGTTTCTTTTTACCTTTTTAAGTGAATTTTAAGTTGCGTCCATTGAGGAATGAAATTGCTTAAATTATCGACATTTCCCCCCCCCCCCCCAAAAAAAAATACAGGATTTGCCTTTGTTGGGTATTAAGTAACTCGATCAAAATGAATTATCGCAGAAGATTCATAAACCAACTCGAAATAAATCAATAGAATTAACTAAATTTGGATGTTCTATTTGTTTTCATGATTATAGCTACTTCCTTACTTTACTAGCTGCTATGAAGAGTGTCTTCATGGCTCATGTTCAGGTCACCCAGATTACCGCTGCATATGCGACCTCGGATGGACTGGGCCGAATTGTGATATAGACTGTCAATGTTACGGCCATGCTACATGTAGCCTTGGCGTGGGTATTTGTGACGAATGCCAACACCAGACGTCTGGATTGCGATGTCACTTCTGCAGGTAGAGTATTTTGTGTCTCTAGTATTGAATAGTTTTACTTATTAATTCAAAAACCTTACAGCACCGACAAATTAAAGGGAAAAAAGAAGTATTAAGATTAGTATTAACAAAACAAACATAACAACAACAACTCATTTATTAGTAAAACAAGAATACTTGTAAATGTTGTTGTTTTTTTGTGCAGTTTTTAAATGTTTTTAAAAAGTTTTGATAGCATCATTTCTGGGTCTGTCATGCTATATCTTTTGATCAATCTTGTGTTTTTTTTTGTCTATAGGTGTATCTGGAGTAAATATATAGCAAATTAGAAAAAGGTGGCACCAAGGCTGCCACTTCTTACATTTTTATGCTATGATTTCAGTCCCAAGCTTGGCATCTTGGGAAATACTCTTCTAATCACTCGTTATTCTGGTACTTACAGTACACGCTCTAATTGTCGTTTTGGCATATCTTCTAATCGCCTGTGTCTTTGCTCTTCATTTTTATTTTTGACTCGTTCTTGGACTCTGATTAATTCAGACAAATTAGTAATGACCTTTGCTTTAGCTGCCCGTATTGGTGTTGTCGCAATTGATGGTCCAGGCTGTCCATTTCAACATCTTGTCACGCTTGATAGTTCAGGTGTTGGTCTAAAGAATCATCATTTATAAGATAAGATTTATTCATCATGAAATACGCATACCGTATAATATTACATTATACTATTGTACTAAAAGCTCTTTGGCCTGTAAAGAAGAGGGACGACAAACGAGTCACTTACTCAAGGAAGAAAAAAAAATAATGACTTACTCACCGAAAGAAGACCAAAAAGGAGACGAAAAGAAAACATAAATAAGAAAACAAAACTAAATAGATTGAATAGACTAAATTAGTTAAGTAGATTAGTAGATTAAATAGATTCCAATGAAATATTATATATCTATATATATAAAAATAAGTTGTCTGTCTGTGGATGTGTGGATGGATGTGTGGATGGATGTGTCAGGTGACGTCACCTGAAAAAACTGGATTAGGTGACGTCAAAACTGAAAAAACTAAAAAAAGGCAAAAACTACAAAAAAAACTAAAAACTAATAAAAAAAATAAAAAAGCTAAAAAACTAAAAAAACTATAAAGGTAAAAACCAATAAAAAACTAAAAAAAAAACTGAAAAAACTAAAAAAAGGCAAAAACTACAAAAAAAAACTAAAAACTAATAAAAAAAGTAAAAAAGCTAAAAAACTAAAAAAACTAAAAAAACTAAAAAAAGGTAAAAAACTAAAAAAAATAAAAAATAAAAAAAAACTAAAAAAAAGGAAAAAACTGAAAAATAAGCTAAAATAAAGGTAAAAACCAATAAAAAACTAAAAAAAAAAAGGAAAAAACTAATAAATGACGACACTCAAAGAGAAAGCGACCAGGACAAAAAACTAAAAAAAAAGGCAAAAACTACAAAAAAACTAAAAACTAATAAAAAAAATAAAAAAGCTAAAAAACTAAAAAAACTAAAAAAAGGTAAAAAACTAAAAAAACTAAAAACTAAAAAAAAACTAAAAAAGGTAAAAACTAAAAGAACTAAAAAAGAAAAAAATAAATGACGACACTCAAAGAGAAAGCGACCAGGACAAAAGGAATGTTCGATTAGCAATCAACAAAGCACCGGGACACAGGGAGTATAAATGACGACCAGGACACAAGTAAAAAAAAAAATTAACAAAACTAAAAAGAAGGTAAAAACTACAAAAAAACTAAAAAGAAAAAAAAACTAAAAACTAATAAAAAAACTAAAAAATCTAAAAATCTAAATAAACTAAAAAAGAAAAAAAAAGGAAAAAAATAAAGGAGAAAAACAAAACTAAAAAACGAATGTATATACAGACCGGTACACCGGGATACAAATGACGACCGGGACACAGGGAATATAAATAACGACCGGGACACAGGGACACAACTACAACGGGGACACCGGGGGAAACAGGGGGATATAAATGACGACCGGGACAAAAAAACTAAAAAGAAATAAAAACTAAAAACTAATAAAAAAAACTAAAAAATCTAAAAATCTAAATAAGCTAAAAAAGAAAAAAAAGGAAAAAAATAAAGGAGAAAAACAAAACTAAAAAACGAATGTATATACAGACCGGGACACCGGGATACAAATGATGACCGGGACCCGGGACACAGGGAATATAAATGACGACCGGGACACAGGGACACAACTACAACGGGGACACCGGGGGAAACAGGGGGATAACCTGACAATCTATTTATATGCAAAGACAATGGGACAGCAAAGAATGTTGTATATTCGCAAGTTTTACGTAGTTAAAACCATATATATATATATATATCTATATTCACAGGTGGGACATAGGGACACAACTACAATGGCGCGTAACTATTATGGTGCGTAACGACTTACGCGCGCGGGGGGGCTTGGGGGGGGCGCGAAGCGCCCCCACCAACTAGGTGTTGGGGTGGCGCGAAGCGCCACCCCAACAGCTAGTATATATATATATATATATATATATATATATATATATATATATATATATATATATATATGCATTCTTTTTAGTATTTACCCTTGAAAATTAAGTATATATGATGTTATTGTCTAATACCTTGGGTTTTATTAAATCTGAGGTTTTTCAAAAATTAATCTCCAAATATTGCTCAATGCTCAGTGGCAGCCTGGGTTGGATTGATCTTTTATTTTATTAGTTTTAGTAAATATCTTCACAAAGGCCCACTGTGAAGGATATGTGGAAGTGAGACAGCTTCGTAAAATTTGCTTTTCTATTTGTGAAGTTGTCTTTCATTTTTGCATATAATTATGCAAAAATGCAGTATTTATTTTCAATATAGCTGCAAACTATTTCTTGTTACTGAAATATGTTTTGATTAATACACATAATCAATTGGCTAGAAGCTAGTCTTTCCTTTCTGATTATCAGCATTTTTATGCATATTCGAAACAAATATTGCTAGCAAATATGTATATTTAAAGCTTTTCTTCTTATTTTCTTTTTACAAAAAATTGTTTAAAACCCTATTTTTGAGTCTGTTAGCCCATGACAACCCTTAGCAGGTTTTCTTCTTATAATATAATTTTTTATTTTAGATCTGGAAGCTATGGTGACCCTAAGAGTCAATCTGGTTGCCAAAGTTGTTTTTGCAATGGTCATGGAAATGTGACAGCTGGTGTTTGTGATACAGGTAGTGGTATCTGCTTCTGTATGAACAACACCGAAGGACCACATTGTGACAAATGTAAACCCGGCTATTATGGTGACCCAAGGTTTGTCGCTTCTTTTATTAGTCTATTTCTGCACAGTCAGCTTCTCAGTGTCGGCTATACCTGAATACAGGAAGTATAGATGGACCCCTTCACCTTTCCTAAGATTGGTCCGAAGGGTCTCCTCCACGGTAAAACTTTGAAAATAATAGCCTAAGGGTTTTTTATTTGTGTTTATTCCCCTTTCCTCTTCGCATCTGTGTCTTAGTAGATTCTATGTCTAATGATTGTTTCACATCCCGTACCCTCACCAGTTTTGGATGCCTAATTCAAGTTGAAAAAAGAACACTCACTACTTGTTCTGCTACGGCCAATAAAAAGCGCTTGAAGTCAAACTTTGGACTCTGTTTGTTTAGACCCCCCCCTCTCTCTCTCTTTCTCTCTCTCTCTTTCTCTCTTTCTCTCTTTCTGTCTGTTTCTGTCTCTAAAAAAGGGTGGTATTATCTATATATATATATATATATATATATATATATATATATATATATATATATATATATATATATATATATATATATATATATATATATATATATATATATATATGTATGTATATATATATATATATATATATATATATATATATATATATATATATATATATATATATATATATATATATATATATTGTAATATAGTTCTTTCTGATATTGACTGAAACGCATTCTGTAGTATCCTGAAATTTATGGCTTCCCAAGTGCTGGTTTTGACCATGTTGCTACAATTTGCCTTGGCTGACATTTTGTTTTCAACTTAAGAAGTGAGAATAAAACTGAACTTCCACTGTTGAGTCAATTCTTGCTTACTTTACGACACGGTCTTTGAATCCATTAAAAGACTAAAAAAGCAAGAAAACATTGTGGTGGTCTTGAAAAAAAACGCTAGTCTTCTCGTTAGGCTATAGCTTGCTAATGTGAAAAAGACTAAATGAATTTTACCATTTACAGTTGTCGTGAGTTTTTTTTTTTTATTTGTGTGTATGAGAGACAGAATGACTTTTGTGTGGTTCATTTTTAACTAAATATCCATGGTTTCAGTCCCTTAAAAAAAGAACAAGTAAAATAGAGGTAATTCAGCCAAGAGTTACCCATACTAAATATCGCTATTTTATTTGCTAAATATTGGTTCTTTTGGGAGATCTGATATTTGCTTGTATTTGGGAGGATTTCAAAACTGTGAGAGTCCTGCGTGCAATAAAACATTAACAGAGTTTTTCTGCCAGGTCCTGGTAATTTTTCTGTAGTTGTTGCTGCTGTTGGTTCCTCACAGGGAGAATAGAAATACGTAGCATTTCTTTTAATATTTCCAATACTTATTTAAAAAAAAGAATGTAACGCCAGTTAAAAGAATTGTTTTAAAACTCTTGAAAAATCAATGGGGAAAGGCAATCCTTTCACTTACTTTATTGTATGTTTTTGTTGCATGTATTATATCACACATATTTGAGCTTCTTTTGTTCCAGAAATGGTGGAATATGCTATCGAGAATGTTTTCCAAGAGCCGTCTTGACTGGAGTTACACATTCCCATTTAGGAAGTCCTGTGTTTAGCTCAAATAAATATGATGATTGTCTTTGGGTTCTTTCTGTGTCAAACGATATGAATGTGAATGAAAACAAGTAAGTACTGAGATTCTTTATTTATCCTTTCAATGATTCTCATTGCTATTTTTATTCTCATAATTAAAATTCAAAACGGTCGAAGAAGAGACAAGAGTACCGTCGAATGTATTAGAAGAAGAAGAAAAAAATAAATGAAGAAAGGAAAGGACGCCATTTTTCTATAACTTTTAGTGTTTTTTTTTTTTCTGATAGACTACTAAATAAAAAGATTTCGAAAGTTCTGGAAAGATTTTTGAGATTTATCAAGAATTCAGTTAAAATCCATAAGGGATGAATTATGATAGATAAAGTATTTCGTATAGCATATTTTATTACTAAGGATATGTCTTTCATATATATTGTCTTTTAAAATGTGCGTTAAGAGTGGAAAATTATTCTCGTTCTTGTTTGTCCTTTTGCTTCATTTTTTCTCTTTCTAATTTTTTTGGAATTCATTTTCCTTTTTTTAATTTGATGAAAGGATGGAAAACAACTTGAACACATGAAAGTCAGACTATTTATGGGTTATATGTGCGAATTAACTCTTTAACGATTTGGGTTAACAAAAAAAGAAAATAAAAAGAAGAAGCTTAGCACTGCAAGAACTGATAATTCAGCAGTCTTTCTTTTCAAATAAATAGACAATCCCCGGGCTGTAGTAACCGAAAATATAAAAAAAGTTTAAAAAAAAATAATGCAAAAAAATACTCAACTAAAAAAAAATCTAGAAGTGGTAACTGTTATTCACTTTCAATTCAATATTAGCTTGTAGCCTCGAAATGTTTCTTTCGAAATAATAATAAAAAAACGTGCCTGAAACCTTTCGAAAATAGCCTCAGATCAAAAAGTACACCGCTGGAATTGCTATGTTCGGGAACCCTTCAATAGAGATTTATAGCCCCCTCTCCAAAACTATAAACCTACAGCATCATCACGTCTCGATTTTTTCATCCCCATGCCCTTAGGTAGTATCAGATTGCCTTAGTCTACTTATGTAATGCCTCATGGCTTATTGCTCTGGACTTAGACTACAAAGTGGTAGGTTTCGAGTTCAAGTCTCGTCCTTAAACTTCTTTCGAACTGTGACGAAGCAAGTAGGACATTGGCAGGCTACTTTCTTCAGAAGTAAAGTACTCTCTCTATTATCAATCAAAATAACGACTGTAAAACAATAATGTCGTTTCAAGCTACGAAAGTAATCTCGGGAGCCAGAGAGAGCGAGGGAAAAGGAGTGAAGAAGAACGACGGAAGCTTGCAGAAATAGCAGAAAAAGAAATGCAAATACATTTTGAACTGTTTTCCAACAAGTGAAGAATAAAGGCTCTTGAAAAGTCATTACAAGAATAAAAATAATCCGAGGGATACAAGGAGCAAGCTGTGAACCCACTTTAAATGGGCATTGAGAAGAAAGTCCTGATTGAAATTCAGCTTGGTCAGAAATTCCGTCTGGCCTTTTACATCCATCATCTGAGTCTTCTAAGTCAGAAAACTCACAGCCGTGTTTTTTCACTTTAACTTTACATCCTGCATCAATGTCAAAGTCATATTCATTTATTTAACATATTCAAAAACTCATTTGACGCCCGTGTCAAATAGCCATTTCAATGTTCAATTCTACACAAATGAAAAGGAATTTAAAGCTGTAAAGCCATTTCATAACTGATACTAGTAGTAGTAATAAATGAATTTCCTTATATAGATTCTCCTGGCTCCGAATACTTTTGAACGTTTAACAAATTACAGCGCAACAAAGAAAAACGCAACTGTCAGGCTGGTCAATCGTATGATGGTTATACAAACATCTTATTACGACACGCGGTAACTTTTTACAGTTGCTATAGGCGTTTACGGTTGTAGAGCCCTAACTAAGTTTGATAGCATTTTCTCGGATAAATAGAAAGATTGTTCTGGACAGGTATTCACTGCACGAAAACAAGATAAATGTAATTGGTTTTAAAATCCAAGACCATTTATATCTCTTTTGTATGGAAACAGTACCGTTGAAACTTACCTTTAGAAATTGTTGCCAAGTATTGCTTACATCGTGATTATGTTTTTTTATGAGTCTATAATGTATTACTTGTAGAACTTGTTTCTTAATTTGCATGCTTAATTTTTTCTCATACTCAAAAGGGGGTTGGTCTGAGTTGTTTAATCAAGTTTTTGACAAATTTTTTTCCAAAATAAAAGTAATATTTTGAAACAGAAGGTGATAAAATTGTTCGAAGATAATACGATACGGTTTACCGGGGTGGGGGCAAAGGACTCACTGCACCGTGAAAAGGATTTTTACTGTATGTGATGATAAGAAAAATATAGGAATATAAGAGACTAAAATAAGAGGGAAAAACTGCATCCTTTGTTGATACTGCAACAAACATCTAGTTGAACGGGGTTTACCTTCACATGATTGCCAAATATCGAACAAGAGAGCTGCATGTCTGCAAAATGTCTATAGGTTAACCAAACGCAGCCCAAAACACTACTCATAATAATTGTAAAGATTGGACAAAACAGAACAAAACAAGAGAATATTCTATGCAATAGGTTAAAAATGTCTTGCAAAATATAACAACATGAAGACAACGTATTGTTCATTGAGTTGTAAATTCCTGAGAACGAGGTCTAAACAAAATTTACCTGGAATGTTCACACCCCCTAAAGACTCTCTTTGTGATTGTGCCAGATTGTTATCAAAAGAAGAAATTATATTAATATGATATTAAAATAATGTGGGAAAAGTGAACATCTTTATGGGAATCTTACTCAATGTTTAAGCAACCCTACCTCAGACGGAACAGTGGGTCGTATTTTGGTGTTACATGAAACTTTAAGCTTCTAATTTTACGTTATATTAAGCTAAAGGCTTAGTTTTAAATATGTCTTGTTAGATGAACGTCAGTGCATCTATCCCTCCTGACGATGTATAGGTTGCTCTATTGAGCATAATGATGGCTATACGAAAGAGCAAAAGTTTTTATAAGCTTGGAATTCAACACAAAAAGTATAATCGGAACTTAATAACTGTAAACATGAGAAAACGAAGAAATAATACTTCAAGAAAACATAGCGTGAACCTTCTAACTGTTAGCGACAACTAAGTGTAATGAAAAAGCAGCCTGTGTCAAAATAACCCAGTTTTTATGGCGGTTTCAATACCTCTAGATAAAAAGGGGAAAACATACTCTCAGAAAAACAGGATAATCTTGTCGAAGGTCCAGGGCCCTCTACAAGAAGTTCCAGGCTTCCATGTGCACAAACACCCATTATTGTGGCTTTCCGAAGAAGTTTAATCTCGAATGCGTATTCGTTTGTTTGTTACTTTCTGTTTCCTAGGAGTGATCGTATTCTCCCCTAGTCCCCAGAAAGCGACAAAACGAAGGATTTTTTTAGAGTTGATTTTCGTTTCACAAGTGTTGCTATGCAAAAGTTATTTGGTATATGGTATAAATATTGACATGAATTAAATCAAGTTAAAACTGACATTAGCGCTTAATAAGAATAGAAATTATCTGTCTTCTAAGCAAAATACGTCGAATTTATTTCTGTCTATGTGTCTTTATGCATTACTATATTGTTTATGGAATCGTAAAGAAACTTCAGAAGTTTTTGAGTACATTCTTACAAAGGTTTTAGGAATATATCCCTCCCCCAAGCACTTTTATCCGTTCGAATACTTTTTCTCTCTGTCTGAAATTAAAGACCCCGAACGGAAATACTTGCCAGTTGCTTCTGACCACTTTGTTTACACCGTCTGGATATTTTTTTTTTTTTTTTTTATTTTATTTTATTTTATTTTTTTTTTTTTTTATGGATGTCCGTCTGTATACAACAAGGCCCAACGAATAAGTTAATAATCATAATTTAATTTTGAAATACTTTAAATTTAAAAATGCGATTGTTGTTTTGTATGAGTGTAAAAATATCCAATGGGGTGGGGAATTCTTGAGGGGTGATTATCATCGGGGGTGGGGTATATGGGGGAATTTACCACTGTGGAATATTTCAGGGGAGGGGGTATACACCAGACCTCAAAAACTACAGGGTTTAATCGATAGCGAAGAAATAAAATCATAATGTTTCACCCAAAACACTTTTCTTCGGAGAAACTAACCCAAGACGACTGATGCAACACTTAATGTTACCTAAGCAACATAATGTTTTATGTTGTGCAGTCATGATTTTAATTTTTGTTTCCTTGAATTTCCTTTCTTTTGAGATCACAGCCACGCACAACGGGCAAGATATTCTTATATATTCAGAAAGCTGCTTTCCGCTAAGGCCCCTCACTCTTTACGTCAAAAATTTAAATTTTTACCGAGCTGGGAGTATAAAGGGCGAGGAAACTTAGGCGCCAGAAGTTCCCTGATTATGTGGGGTATTTTTTGTTCGTTTCAAGTTTAATGCTGCTCTTGATTTGCATTAGAGAAAAATATCTGTTCTTTATATATATATTTGATTTCTGCTTGTTTTTGTGGCATTTTCAAATTTATCTTGAATATTAGTGGGGCTGCAACACTCCCCCTCCTTCTCCCCCTTTTTAATACATACTTCTATCTTAATTTTTAATGAGCTTATATGTTAGAAACTAGACGTATACAAAACCTGTGGCTTTTATATATTACAGTGGAAAATAAGGATTTCCTTTATTATTTATTGTGAGTTTTTCTGAATGGAATAGCATCAACTTGCCTTCTGGGATGGATGCTTGATACAGCTCGCAATTCATGACCATTCATTACCTCCGTGTCCTTAAAGCTATTTGAGTAAAAATTTGTGTAAAACCACTAACGTAGAGGGCAGAGGAGAGAGGGGTGACATGTCCTCTGACGTTTATGATTTTTATTGTTTTAAGTTTTAACCCTGCTCTTTACTTTCCTTTGAAAGAAAAAAATTTTTCTGTACGAATTTAAATTCTTTCTGTTGTTAATGTCATATCCAGAGTTTCCACAACACGAGGGACCTGCCACCTTTTTTTTTATTTTGTGTCAACTTTTCGATAATTTTGAAGCAAGTTGTTTGTTAAAGGCTTCAAGTATACAAAACCTGCAAATTTTCCTTTATTATAGCAAACAGTGTGTATTTTTTTGTTTTTATTATTTCGGCTATATCTGAATAAGATTACCTTACGTCTAGGGACGGCAGCGTGATACAGCTCACAATTCATGGTGATTCAGTACTACCCTGTCCACATAATTATCTGTACATCTTTGAGGGAGTACCTAGTTTCCTAATGACTGAAAGAGGCTATGGTCAGGATGCTCGTGTTATTGCAACCCTCTGCGATCCAGACTCATCATTTCCTAAAACTGTTGAAGCACATTCTGGCATAATGACTATACGCTATAAGAAGTATAGTGCTGCTCATGGGTTTAATGCCACCTTCCAACTTGTAAAGCATTTAAAAGACAAAAGTGAATTGATGCCAAGAAATATAAGCTGTTCTGAAGATACAGGACAAGGAAAATTTGATGAGGTTAGTCTTTTATCATACTAGTGAATTTGTTTTGTATACGGAATTGAAGGCTGTCTAGATGTTCTTTTGGAAAATATTTTTTGGTATGTTCTCCCCCTCCCCACCCAGTTATGTCCATGTCTATTGATATAATACAAGCTGCGTTTTATTAACTTGACTTCAAACTTATTTTTCTTCTCAGCCCCTTTTTCTCTATTTTCTTTTTCCAATTTGACATGTTGACTCACATCTTGACTGTTCACTTTCTTCGATCCCTATAGTAGCCAGTTATTTAATTTGGGACGGGGGTCAGTGGCGTGATTCTGCAAGCTCAGCTAGAGTTGACCCAGCTCTAAATGGGTACCTGGAGAAATCTGGGGAAGATACGCAGGAAGGGTATGCGAAAGCACAGGATAGCTGGCCCCCAACCCCTCATTGGACTTCCTGGCAGAAGGGCCACGAAACAGAGATCAGCATCGCCG